>NW_022204310.1:0-96461 GCF_007655135.1 Punica granatum
TGGTGAGGTTCATTATGTCTCACAAAGTGAACAATGGGGTATTATTTGTCCCTCGAAAAATTACAGAGTCCTATTTGTCTCAAGTTCACACCAGCCTTTTATTTAAACCTACGTAGTTTGATATAAGTATTGGTTCTAGCTAGTAATTGTTTCCCCAGCTCATCTATACTGTCATTCTTATCTATTGCAGATGTACAAGCTTGACTTAGATATGAACAACATATCATGATATTACCAAGAGGCCTTGCAATCACGTCGGGTAGCGACAGTAGGTACTGGAGTTGGAAACAGGACGAACATAACAGGTATATATATCTATATCTATATATCTACATATATATATATATATATATTTTTTTTTTCTTTGTTAATTTCCTTTTGGATCTTGTCACTAGTGCGTTTGATTTCAGAGTAAAAGTAATTTTGATTTTGATAGTGAAAAAGGATAAATGATTGTGTAGTGCGTTGAGTTAAAATTAAAGTTAAAATTTTTGTGATTTTAATTGCGAAACCAAACGGAGTAGTAATTTCTTACAGTGGAATGGAATGCAACTGGTATGAAATCACCGTACAAATTGGTTGCATTCTGTACGTTAATTCCATTACATTCTCATTCAATATTCTATCCACACTTCATAAACCAAGCATGAGAATAATCGTTATTGGATTACTTGCACGACAAGTGTGGCCGGACTGACTTGTCCTGTATACTTACAATGTATTCATTATACTGTGGAGATTAAGGGCAAAACCCGGAACCCCTCGTTATCCAAAAAAAAGAAAAATCAATCCATACGAAACGTGTATTTTCGAGTCTGCTTTCTCTTTTGTTTTCCAAAATTGACTTACTATTCTTTTCTTTGCAGCGCTATCGAAGTGGCCGAGCTGGAAGCCGTAGGTTGGCTAGATATTCAGGAAAGTTTCGAACAGTGGACCTTTCACCCAACATAGATTATAAAATCGTTCTTGACTTTAAGATGGAAAGTAGCATCTATGGGTTTCCCGTGCCAGTGAACTTCAACATCGCACTTCCTGACGGAACCAAGCGAACCGGCACGGTAGATTTTGCGGCATATGCAAGAGGATCATGCCAGAATCTCATTCTACACAAATTCAAGATGTCCCCGAAAAATGTGGGGCAAGTCGAATTTCGAATTTATGAAGTTGTCACGGGGCAATGGAAGGGTGGGCTTGTCATCAGAGCCGTTTCACTCATGCCAATAGCGTAAGTTAGATGACCGAAAAAATTTACTTTATGTTTATGTAAAATACTTGAAGGGACAAATTTTCAGGTACTGATGAGAGCTTTATTATTGAGTTACTGAACTAATTGGGTCATGTTTCCATGGCATACACATAATAATGATCATAAGTGATAATTGCATCGGCTCACATCGACAACAAGGTGAAAGAATGGAAGATCAGAAGATGGAGAAGGGAAATTGGTCAAGAAAACAGAAAAGTCAAAACAACCACCCACAATCGTGGGCCATTTTGACACGTGCCGATGCAGTTGAAGGATCATCAGCAGATGGGCTCCATGCTCGGCTTGAAGAGGGAGTGCTATTGGACAGAAAAACCAAGGTAAGCGGCGTGCGGTTGCCATTCGTGGCGAAGTGAAATTTCATTTTTCCATTTACATTTTTTTTTTCGATAACAAAAGTGACGTTTTCTAGATCTTAATTTTTTTCTAAAATATTTCGTGACTATGAAAATGCATAGTTTTGATCCTCAATCTTTGACCGTCTTCCTACCTATCTTGGTGATCATTAACATATTTTTTGGTTACTTTAGCCCTCAAGTTTAGAAAATTTAGCGACTTCATCTGTTAAACTGAAATGACATAGATGAATGAGAATGACTAATCATTACTACTAGAAAACTAACCATCTTCGAGGACGAATTCCATGTCATATAAGTAAGATATGTAGTTGATGCTTTTTTTTTTAATGAGTTAACTGTCTTGTTTATTGACAGATATACTCAAAAGTTAATCAAAAGAGCATGATAAATGGTTATGTACTTTGCATAATCGACAACCATATCAACAAGTCATGGATTGATCATCCAGGACTGTACAAGATATAGTTTATGGTCAAATGCATTAACCCTCCGCTGATATTTGAAGAAATGACTTTTAACCCTATTTGTTGAGAATATATACACTTAGTCCCATTTGACTTAGTTGACCAAATTATTATTTTTTGAGGAATACTAATTAGGATCATAACTCTTAGTTTTTTCCTTTTTAGTCCATGCATTTATTGTTTTACTAAATAAAGTTCACATTGCATAAAATATTCATACACAGTCTTTATTATTTTTATTTTTTATTTAATGAGTAAAAATTAAAAATAAATAATAAAAATTGTTGAAACCTTTGATCTAGAGGACAAATAAAAAGTGCGAAGGGGGTGGCCATTGCAGGGCACTAGGAATGAAAGTAGAAGTCCGAAAATCGAGATTCAACCGGAAGAAAAAATTGAACACTCGATTTCAATTCCAGAAGTTCATACCTAATTCAGTTCTCATATTTTTGAATAAATTGGATAGGTACCCAACCTACCCAAATTTAAATTTCAAAATAAATTTAGGGTTCTAAATATCTAAATTTTTCTTACGCTATTTTGAGTTTGTATCTGAAATTAGTTTTTCTTTTTTACGCGTATTACACTCAACGATTCACTAATGACCACCGCCCCAAGAAACATTATTGGAGGCCTTTTTCCTCTCTATTTGACCAAATTCTTTCTTATTTTTATTTTTATTTTTAATATTTTTTATTTATAAAATTTAGAATATATTAAAAAGCCTTTATACAAATATTTTATGAAATGTGATTGTTTTATTTAGTAAAAAATTAAATGTATGGACTGGAAAAGAAAAATTCATAAGTTATGAACCCAATCGATATTTTTCTCAAAAATAATAATTGGTCAATTAAGTCAAATGAGGCTAAGTGCATATATTCTCAATAAATGGGGTTAAATGCCATTTTTCCAGATCACAAGGAAGTTATGTGCATTTTACCCTATTATGTCTAAATATTGTTTAGATCTTTTAAAGTTTCTTCGGTTCTTCCTAAGCCCTAGATTTTTTTTTATTTGGCTTTCGATTATTAGCAGAAGTACATGATTGATGCTGCATCGAACAAGAACATGTTCATGGTGTTAGCAAGAGGTTTTGCAATTGCATGGGGAAACGATACTAGGTATTGGACTTGGAAACCGGACAAACGTAACAGGTACCTTACTGCTGTCCTTATGCTTGTAATATGAGAAGTTCTTTGCTTCATGCCATTCTATAAAACTTCAGTCTAATGCAAGAATAAGATCTCTCTCGCAATCAGACAAGCTAATAGAAGGCACTATTACTATATAAAAAAAAATGTGAACTCGTATACCGATCCGTAGCCATATAGGATATAAATTTGAGACTGAAAATTAATAGATGCATTTGATTTCCAAAGATGCCTGAACATCTGCCATAGTCTTTACTCATTAATTTTGCAGGGAAGAAGAATTGGCCCGACTAAAAGCTGTTTGTTGGCTCGATATTGCGGGCAATCTCCAGACAATTGACCTCTCTCCAGAAACAGAATATGAAATCGTTCTCCATGTCAAGATCGGGAGAAGAAGTTTTGGATTCTTCATCCCAATTAACTTCAAGATAACATTGGCAGATGGAACTCAATGGGAGGACTCGGTAGATCTCAGTGCATATGCAAAAGGTTCATGGCATGATATTGCACTTCATAAATTTAAAACGCCATCCAATAATGCAGGAGAAGTGGAATTTCGCATTTATGAACATAGTGGGCACTGGAAGGGTGGGCTAGTCCTTAGAGGAGTCTCATTTAAGCCAAAATGAGATGCCGTCATAGGTGAACAGCCAAGTATGGTATACCATGTTGTACATATCGACATCGACCTAGTAAGATAGTTGATGATATTGCTTTAGTCATAATCTTTCTTATTGGTAACTATTGTAAATCGATCATGAAGCAGGATAGTGGCCTGTATATAGGGGAGATTGTATTATATTAGGAAACTGTTATATTAATTAGGGATGAGATTGTATTATACTAGGAAATCATTATATTAATTAGGGATGAGATTGTATGTGTGTATACCTGTAATTCCTAGGCTACATCTTGTATATATTTGTGTCTCAAATTCTATCAATGAATCAAGCTTTTCAGCCTCTCTAATAGTTTTACATTGTATCATATCGCTCTATTATGAGCATTTAGGGTCTGTGGTATGTCCTGTTTATTCAAATTTGCGCCTTTGTGTTGTTCCTGTGTATGCCCTGAGCGCCACTGACAGTCCTGGTGATTTTCTGATCTCTTACCATTTCAACTGCGACAATTACCTCACATGGTTTCCTGCCATGCGGACAGATCTATGTGTGAAGAATAAGCTTTCATTGATTGTACCACTGTTAGACCGAAGGAGGGTAATCCGCAAGAAGATGAGTGGGAGAAATGCAATTCCGTGTGATCAGTGCTTGGATCTCCAACTCCATTGAATAGTACCCTCTAAGCTAGTATCGTATGTGTAAAGGAGGCATATGTGCTGTGGGAAAATCTGAAGATGCATTTTCCACAGGGTAACAAAACGAGGATTCACCAGCTTAAATCTGAGATATGTCTACTCAGACGGGAGGGAGAGGGACGTACAGTTGTCGGATATTATTCAAAATTTAGAGGACCAATGCTAGACTAAAAACACCCGATGCAAACTTATCCATCATACTAAGAATCTAGAAAAAATGAACAGGCCCAACTCAACATTAGACAAGAAAGTCTAGCAACTCAATTCACGCAATAAATTCAGTTTTCCTGCTCATACCTTGTTTTATGAGTGCATTGGGTGCTAATATAGTTGGCCTCTCAGAGATTGTGGACGAATTTTACCTATCCAGAAGAGCGAGCACTCAGATTTGAGATCATGTTGAAGTCTGAAGTCATCCTCAGGGGAGATCATTCTCTTTTGTGACCCAAGTAAAGGCATTACAAATGTCTGTACAATTTATTTGAACTCCACTGCACCTGGTGCTGCTGCAGTTAATTGCGGCTCTTCTCACTGCTATCACCTTGGCCTCATTTGATTCCTTGACTCCAATGGGCTCTAAGATAATAGGCAAATTATATATCCCTTTGAGTCCCTTAGGATGCTGCCAATGCTTGATCTTCCCGGTTTGCCTAAAGACGATCCATCCACCTCCACTTGAACCAGCCACCTGATGGAGGAGGCCATTGTATTCTCAATCCGTTCTAGAGTGGGAAGAGTTTGACAATATCTCTTGACACCGTCGGCGAATCGAAGAAGATTTGAAGAAGAACATGGGAAATTGGTTCTTTTGCCTTCAACCCAAACCGACATCATACAGATAATTATAGGGAAAATATTTTGATATGAAAACGATTTGTTATTGAAAATGATATTATCCCTGTCCAGCCGAATAGTCCATACCGTTGCAAAGAAAACCATATGCCACACTTTTGATTGAAACTCGCCCTTTGGAAAGTAGGACCATTGAAAAAATAGGTGGGAAGGGAAGAAGGGAGTACCCATATCAACCCCATCATCTCGCTGCTTCGTTCCAAATACCCCAAAATATGCCGGCAATTGATAAAGATGTGCTTTGGAGTTTCATGTCTACTCCAAACCAAAGAAAGGATAGACATTTTTTCTCACTAGAAGCTTTGTCGGGTAAGGATGGGGCACATCTGAAGAAGCTTTGCCTGGTAAGGATTTCATTTCGTTAGAATAATTGATATGGATGCCTCGATGCACATGTCGGGATCAAAGGGCCATCTTATTGATTGTCTGGATATTCGATCGTCGCTCATCCCCGGTGTACATTCCTGATAGCAAATCTGTCCAGGCCAAACAGAGAGGGAAAAATAGTCTTTATTGGGGGCAATTTTATCCTTAATAATGTTTTCTTTGTGCTAGGATTTGCAAGCAACCTTATATTACTTGGCAATTGTCTAAATTGCTTAATGACTTTTTTCTTGGATTTTTTTCGTATAGAATCGCACTACGAGGAAGACGATTGGAGTTGATGAGATCCAGGGGTTATTATCTAAGGTGGTGACATCCACGGTTTTTGCATTCCAAGCTGGCAAGCCGGGCAGATTGGCAACTCTGACATCAGAAACTTGGGGCATCCTATATGTGCTGTACATATATACACATGAGCCAAACACGTCGAGATATAGGGCATGATAGGATAATCGATATCCTAAACTCACATTTGCTGACGGCTGGATAGGGTTAAAGTTAGGGATTGACTGTGATATAATTATTAAGAACTTAATCCCAAATAGAGGATGGGATAAGGGTGGATAAGGATAATTTTTAAGGCACAATAATAAAAATGCACCCCTTGTTGCTTTGAATTTTCGAAAATTGGCATTGAAACGACCACCTCGCTTGGGAAGATGGTGGCCGGCATTGAGCCCCACCGCCTCGGAACCATCCCCTCCCCTATTCTCTCGAAGAGAGAGAGAGAGGGGAGCCGATAACCTTGATCGAGGTCCCTAGTGGCTACTCCAGTGACCAATAACCTCGATCAGCCTCCCTCTTTGAGAGAACAGGGAAGGGAAGGATTCTGGGGCGGCGGTGGCCGACATTCGGCCATCACCGCCCCTCTCTTTCTTTCCCGAATCCGGTTCATCTCCGCTCTTTTCAAAAAAAAAAATCTAAAATTATTTTATTTTTAGCCTGAAAAATATATTGTTTGGAAGTTTTTTAAAAAACATTTATTATAATATTCTTTTGATAAGTATAAACTGATATTTAATTACTATGAGCAATTGTAACTATCAAAAAATCTTTAGTTATTTAGATTATTTTGAAAAATTTTAAGTACTCTCAAAAAACTAATATAATGATATTGTAATCACAAGTCTTGGTCTACTTCAAACATTTGGGATATTCTCAATGTCCATGAGGTTTAAGATCTCACGTCATCTCAACCCTATCCCTAATCCAAACCCAACGATCAAACATTAGGATTTTTCTAAGCCTTCAGGACATAGGATAAGTTATAAAACTTATTGAGAGTAACTCTACTTATTTGAAAAACGAAATTAATAAATGTGTCAATTCTATATATATTTATAATAATATATAATATATAATACATAACTGTTGTGGCAATCATCATCCAGCATAAGCTAAAATTTGAGATCCGCATCAGCCGACTCTTCACGTGGCCTTTTCATTTTTTTTGAGCCATCTTTCTCAATTTCTTCATTTTCTTTTTCTTATTTAGATAATTTTACACTTAAGGTAATATTTGACCTTTTATCAAGATAAACTAGTTGGTAATGATTTTGCTAATCTTGTTACAATTTTAGAAAATTCAATTCATCTTTATAATGCCCAGCATAATTGAAAAGCTATAAATTATGATAAAATATCATTTGTATGGTTTTTCTAATTTGTGCTGGGCTAAATTAGAAAAACCATTCATTTATCTATACTCTACATATATTAAAAAAAAAGGAGAACCACCTTCGTGTGTTTTCACAAAACGCCACTTACGCCTTTTGTTTCGATGAGGAAGGATGGCTGAAATTGAGGATGAAGACACATAAGGAGAATAATGATATTTCATTTTTTTATTTTTCTTGTAATATATAGCAGTGTGGGTCTTTTATTTTACCCCTTTTGTCCGTTGGTGCCCGCACAGTATTTTTACTTTTTAGAAGGGGAAACTATTTTTTTTTTAATTATCGATAAAGAAGTAGTAGGGCACCCGATATTTCCACAGTAGGATTGAAGATTGCAGTGTGTGTCCCTTGGAGCAATCGAAATAATGAAAAGAAAATTTTCACAAAAATAAAATAAAATAAAATTAGTTCCCCTTTTTCTAAAGATATGTCTCTTACGTGTTTCTTGGATAAATAAGCTGCTACTAAATTAGAAAGCATTTTTGGAAGTTTAATGATGTTTTGCAAAGGATATATGTGGATTAGTGTAAAAAATGCATGCTTATTTTTCATGTTAAAGGATGTATATCTTTAGCGTGGATATATTTTCGTAGTACAATATATGTTCTTATCTGCTCCTTTGATTTGTTTCTTACGTCGTTCTCATGTGCTTTTAATTGGTTGAAATTTGTTATATTATTTGAAGATTCTAACAAAAAAAAAAAGCTCTGATGTTGCAATACCTTTAAGAACTCTTTCATATTTAACTTTGTTTATATTGTAGATAACATAAGAATTGCTTATGTAGGTGTTTTTGTTCCGCCTGATAGAGCTAATTATAAATTTATGTTTCTGTATGACTACAACCTCTAAAATCCTTGAATTTCTGTACATTAATTCTTTAACATTGATCCTTTTTTATCTATGGAATTTTGGTAATTTGCATAGTCAGATAAAGTCCCAATTTCAAAAGAAGTGTCAATGGAACAATAGATGGAGTTCACTCCTTTTTAAAGCCTTTTCCTCTGATTTATCTTCTATCCTTCATGGGCAATGAGTCTTCCTTGCAGACGAAAAAAATCCAGAGCAAAATATCCAAGTTATGATTCATACTTTTGAATTCTATTATGGTTTTGCATATACAAAGAAGTTCTACATGTCTTTTATATGTTATGACGCAAACTACATTAACCATTATCTTGTTTCAATACAATCTATATTTTTATATTAGGATTTTTCATAAAAAAAACTAATTATAGATTTTATCTCTAAACTTGTATGAGTTTAAATTCTACCATAGTTGACGAAAAAAACCAACTATGCTAGTTGTCATAGTAAACACCATTGGCTTGTTATAGTTTGATCCTATCCATACACGTGACATTATTTATGTGATCTTAACCCTAACACCTGTAATTTTTATTTAAATACTTAACCATTACAAAGCCTTGATTTTTGTTCTATCATACCCCAAGATCAAGTGACGAGACGGACCAACCGTAACTTGCCATGTTTGATGGAACTGATCTGATTAATATGATTTTCGAATTGGTCCGGTCCTTTTAAATCAGCCACATTATAGATATTAAAACCGCAGTGAAACAAGGGTTCACGGATTTCTGAAGTTGACCAAGAGTTTGATGGCTTGGTTCAATCAAGTTATTAAAATAGAATTAGACATATTATAAAAATAACCATAGTCTAATAAAATAGAAAAAATAGTCGGTTGTAAAATTTTTAAATAGTATAATCTTTTCACAAAATAAAACAACTGGAAATAGGAAAAGGAAAAGGAACAATTGCGGCGATTGCATCAGTGGCAAGGAAGAAGGGACGCCATCAGAGGACGTCAATGACCACCACTGCTCTCAATGTGATTGCAGCGACATCAGAGGACGTCGACGAACCTTTTTTTAGGCAATGGCATCGTACGCGTCGAAGCCACCACCACAACCACCACACGTGATGAAAGAGAGTGGGGGAGATGAGAGTGGTGATGGCTCAAAAGCCGATCATCACCACTTAAACCTATATATATTTAAAACTAATTATACCTTGCAATAAATGTTTTTAATAAATGCTATTAATAATTTAAAATGATCATAACAAGTAAGAGGAGGGAGATCAGAAGGGAAGTAGAATTTGATAGCAATATAACAAGTAATCAAGCCCCGGCGGCAGGGGGCTGCAAGCATCAAAAGCACATAGCTTTACCAAATCCATAATAGTAAATGTTTTTCTATAAGTAATCAACTATTTGATATATAATTAGTATTAAAATTATTATCTATTGATTATTATATACTTCATGCCATCTATGTAACTATTTAAAATGCAAATTGCAAAGTATTAACTAAAATCGTAAAAGTGCAAAATTAGTTACAATTAAACTACAAATCATCATCAGAATAGTTTTCTCTACTAATGGAATGAATTTACTACAAGTCATCATTTCAATACATTTATAAGATATATTTAATAAAATATTAATTAAAGTATATAAATCAAAAGTCTGCGCAATGCGCAGGTGAGCGTGCTAGTCTATTATAATAAATAAAAGCTGAGATGTGATATTGTGAGAGCTCCATTAGCAAACCCCCAACTCATGGTTGATTGTCCTTTTATGTTGTGAGAACTTCATTAGCAAACCCTTAACTAATGGTTTATCGTCATTTCAGCTGCTCAGAGAATTTAATTATAAATCACAGATTCATCATATTATAATAATATTTTGTATGCACATTATCTCTAATCTACGTATATAGAATACCAAGAAGACCTTTTCGACGTTTAGTGTATGCAAGATATCGAGAAGCTTTCTCGATTACTGAATAGAACCTCTCGAGATATGTTATTTTTCTAAATCCAATATTTCAGTATCCTATAAATGGAAGATCTAAAAATTCATCCTATGCATCATCTTTCCATTCGGTATATGTTTTTCCTGTACCCTAATCCTAACACGATATCTATCACTCTTCGCATGTATACAAAAATATATGCTACATGATTATTATTTCTTAGTATATATGTTATTCGCATTTTCATAAAAGTACAGTGAATATTTGCTTATTAACATGATTTTCTATCATTCGACTCTCGCTCACAATTCGTAATGTTTGTAATGTCTATTTAGAAGAATATATAGCTTTTGTTATGTGTTTTTAAACAAAATTAATCATATTTTTTTATATATTTTTTCTAATTCTCCATCATAAAAATCAATTTATATAGTATCTCATGCAGCGCACGGGTACAATACTAGTTGTATATAGATTTAGACTACTTTAAGGAGATTGCTCCATTAGTTGAGGAGAAGCCTTTACATAGGCTTGGTAAGCTATCCCTCAGCTTTTAGTCGTTCGTCTCTTTAATTTTTTTTTGATAGGTGTCTCTTTAAATTCTTACTAGTGCTTATATAGGCTTATGATATAAATTAATGAATTTAAAATTTTTTAATATGTTTCATTAATTATTCTCTTTGATTTCAAGAGTCATTGACATCTTTCTTTTTTTTTCCGCAAAAATCGGTTGTGCAAAATCCTTTAATTACAGTTTGGGACGGATGAAAAATACCCTATATAAGAACTCATGAACAAACCTAATTATGTATCATAAAAATAGATGAATGAGCCATCAAAATAGAGTGTAGCGTAGTTGCGCATGTCCTCTCCTATTGATTTAGAGATCGCATATTCTGTATCTAGTAGGACAACGCATGTCCCTTTATAGTTATTTAGGATTTTTCTTTTATTGTACTAAATAGTGGACCTCCTTTCTAATTGGGAAAAGGAAAAAAAAGAAGAAGAAAAAGAGTGAGCCTGATTATGATATCGACTTCGTGGCTTTGCATCATTTTCGACCATTATAATGTGCCATTGTCACATTTTGGCTGGGCCTAGCTGTTAACAACCTCGTAATTAAATCTGCCTAATCAATTGTTATAAACTGTGCATGACTCGGACTCAATCATTCTTATTAGTAGGTGAGTGTGAAGATTAAAAAGAAAAAAAATAGTGCCTATTTTTTTTATGCGCGATAGATTTGATTTAGAGATCGCAGATTCGGTACTTGGTAGGACTATCTATATCCCGTTATAATTGTTTAAGATTTCTCTTTCGTTGTACTAGACATTGGACCTCCTTTCTAATCGAAAAAAAAGAAAAAAAAAGGAGAATAGTGAGCCTGATTATTATATCAATTTCGTGTCTTTGCATCATTTTCGACCATTTTAATGTGCCATTGTCACATTTTGGCTGGGTCTAGCTGTTAACATCCTCGTAATTAAATCTGCCTAATCAATTGTTATAAACTGTACGTGACTCGGACTCAATCATTTTTATTAGTAGGTGAGTGTGAAGAATAAAAGAAAAAAAAATAGTGCCCCTTTTTTAATGCGTAGTATGGAATTGCATCAAAATATACTCAATTAAATAATGCATAAGACAAGGGATTGTTCTAGCAGTCGGACAGGAACCAACCGATATCGACAATGACCCAAAACCGCGTCTATGAAGCGAAGGTAGACTTTGTGGAGAAAAGTAGAGAAACGGCAAATTGCTATTTCAAAAATTGGCACCCACGTAATTACTTTTCTACGACAGGCATAATTTAGCGATGGGCTTTAAAACATTATGCGCGAAAAAGTATAATGATTTAACTCCATAAAAGACGAGCGCATGCATACAAGGTGCAGATCCATATATGCGTGCCGCGAGTATCTCAGAAAATCAATCAAATGTAATTTATTTGATTGAAATTCATTGAGAAATTACTTAATTTATTTAAGGAGATTCTTATTTTTCAAGAACATTTTATAATGTTTATTCAGGAATTAAGAAATTATCCTTCCATATAATTTTGACTTTTTTTTTCCTATATGTACCCTGGAATCCGGAAGTTCAATGAGCTCCGACTAATTCAGTTCGATTTGAGTCAGCCCATTAAAGAGTAAAGCTCTCATAGCATAAATTTTTTTCCATTCACAAAACTCGAACCCGAGATTTTATTAATGAGGAACAAGTGCCCACTGTTTGAATCAATTAATGTTGGTAATTTTGACTAGAGTTTTTAATATTTGTTGGCTAGTTCAATGTAATAATTGTCATAAATCATAATTTCAATAATATTAAAATAGTAAAAAAATCGAGAGAATTAAACACTTGAGCATTGGATGGTGTTCCTTTGATATCTTATTGGGTTCGCAGTTGTAAAATTTCACTGGACCCATTAGATTTGACTTATCTCTAATCCAAAAGTTCGAGTTGGTCATTGTATTCTTCACATTTTTTCTATGTGGGATTATATCACGTGGTACCGTGTGGTCTTTTTCATTATTTGCCTACACTTACAACGTGAATACTTAAATACATGCTCTCAACAACTTACCTCTAGTCGGACTCTCTTTTTCTTCGGACTCGGGCCTTAACTATCTCAATGTGGGCTTCTTCTTCCACACTCTGGCGAGGGGGTCAAACCAACTATGAGCCAAGCTTCCACTTCCAAAATCGAAGTTCACTAGCCACGAGTTTCACACTTGTGCTTGGCATGGAGTGAGTCTTCCCACACGTGTGTGCGAAAACATAACCTGCTATGATACCATGAAAATTTTCACGGGGCATATACGCAATTACGCCCATTTACAACCAAAAAACTCGAACTAGTATGTTGTGATACCCAATCTCTTATAAACTAATTGAATTCCTCTTAATTTTTCTACGTGGGATTGTACATCAACAGTAATAACGAGCCCATGCCCTCGGGTTCTAGTGCAGTTATGACTCAATTCGAAAATTCTGCGGCGAGGTTCGGGCCCATATACTTACATCTCGTGGAAGTTGCTACGCGATCGCCCACCAATCCCGTTTTTATTAACAGAAGAAATCTTGAGCACTATCAAAATGGAGTTACCTCGTCTCGCCTATCGACTTTTGTGTATTCTAATTGAACTAGACAGCAACGAAAGCTACTAACTATTTCCTTAAAAAAAATGGGGGTTGTACGTTATGTGAACATAATCATGTTGCTATCATCCGAATGTTCTCATGCTTTATAAACTACTGTCTGAAAAATTCATGAGTTCCGTGACTGAATATTCAGTCGGGACTCCCGTACGAAACGTTATTTTCCTTATATAAATCGTTATTCTCCAAGTACGAAAATATTTCGTACAAAATATCAGTCGAATGATTCATATATACAGTCGACTGATTGTTTTGTACAAAATGTTTTCGTATTTGGAGAATAACGTTTCTTACAAGAATAATAACATTTTGTATAAGAGGGAAAAAGCCAAAAGTGACTGAACATTCAGCCACGAGACCCAAGTTACACCCCCATTATCTTTCTTGTTAATTCGTGATGACGACTAGTCTACTCGACTGATTAAACAAAAGCAGACTTCAGTTAAAATTAGTGAAAAATAAGTAATTTTGCCAAAGCAGGCGGTCGCGCCTATATCATATTTATTTTTAATTTTATTTTTCGGACATCCAGGTCTACTCGTACTCTTTTTTTTTTTTTTTTTGGTCAAGGTCTCCTCGTACCTACCTGCTTATAAACAACTTCAAGCTCAAGGCTGGAAACGAGCGGAGAAGACCACCACCCTTCATCAAAAGATTATCCTCTTCTGGCGTCCCTTCTCCTGGTGAGTACCGAAACTAATGCTTCCATCTCAAATGCTGTGTGCATCTCCCTAGTCATCAATGAAGTTGCTATTTACCGTCACATCTAATGTCGAGTCTCAGTTTTCTTCGAACATGGAATGATATTTCAAGACATATACATATATATGTATATATATTTTCCGATGAGACTGATGGAGCCTAACTTTTTCTGGAAGCCCTATTTTATAGTATATGTGCAAAGGGAGTTTCAGAGTTTCGATCTAAAATGAATGCCCATTTATCAGCAGAAGTAGCCAGAGAGGCACTTCAATTTAGTTTCAATTCATGTGTGCCGTATTACTTTTATCCATGGAACAAATGTTCACCATTCTCACCCAGCGCCAAGCAAACAACGTATTTTTTCTGTTACAAGGGAAGCCCACGGGTTTAGAATAATGAAATAGATACTAATAGCTAATAAAAGAGCACGTGTAGTCCTACGGGTAGTGAACCTGAAACCTCTTAGTTAGTTACGATGCATTTTTTTTCTTTCTTTTTTGGGAGAATATGATGAGATTTGGAAAATTGTATCTACATAGTCTATTTGAGGATTTGGCCGATTTGCATGGTTATCTATATATACAGAGGAGAGGAAATTAGCTCACATTCTTAAAGCTTAAACACGCGCCAATTAATGAAAAATATGGTGTAGCACAGTGTGCATGTTCATAGTTGTCAAGTAAATAGATTGCAATATAAAATTATTTTGACTCGTGTTGCAGCGTGAAAAAGGTAATCAAACTGTGTTGTAAGGTGTAATTTTTCCTATTTATATATTAGGTGAGAGTCAAGTTTACATATATAAACGTATCTTAGTATAGATTTAGATTGTGATCAAATGCCTTACCTTATGCTATTTTTTAATTTAGTGATAAATATTTATCCTGGTAATTTAGTGTGGGAATGAGTCATATTGAATAATAAATTCTAAATATAATTGATGTTATAACCATACTAAGTAGAATTGAATAATTTTGTAATGCTACTCCTATTTGAAAGGTGTGGAGTCATATATACATATATATGGATGTGGAACGGAAAATAGATAAGACTTTATTGTACTTTTATTTTCCTTTATTTAAAAATCGAGAATAATTTATCGAAACTTCAATTCTTTAAAACCTACTAAATATTGGCATTTTAAGTTAATCTTTTATAATATTTCATTTTCATAGGTGAACATTGTCAAATCATATTTCACATAATTTATGTTAATTTTTTATTTGTAAAATTTAGTAATATATATATATATATATATTTAGCCCATTAATTGGTGCGGGAATGAGTTATATTAGCTACTAAAAATGATAAATTAAAATATAATTAAGCTACAATTAGATGAAATTACCATTATGACCATACTGCTAGAGCCTAAGTATATAATTTTACAATTGTAACATACTTTTAGATGATAGTAATTTTTTTTTTCTTCGGTGCAAGATGGTAGCAAAGTATATAGATTGAATGCTAACAATGAGACGCGCAATTTATAGCGGAAGAAATATCGTTTCAAAATTGAGGATGTGCTAATAGTAATCAACTTCATCATCTTGTTCTTTTGTGGGAGCTGGTATAAAAACTGAATCTGATTAAGCTCAGTAGATATCAATACTTAATACAACAGCACTTGTTAAGAGTTCATATAGGAGGAGTCTTAGCATCATGCATGATTAAAGATTTTTAATGCTTATTTCGTATTGTCACAAGATATATATCTATATTCAAAACCCAAATTGATAATTCATTATGGGGTATTTTTGATAATTTTAAAAGCATATGATAGATTTGAAGAAAATGTAAAATAATGGGATATATGGGGTAAAAACCCCTTTAAATAAATAGATGTATATATATATATATACACACTGATAGAATCTTAGAAAACTAATCGTTTGTTTGGGAGTTGAGTTGAGTTGAGTTAAGCTCAACTCTACTCTAACTATATATATATATATATATATATATATTTAATTGTGTTGTAATGATTGTGTTGTTGAATTATTAGAAAAAGTGTGAAAAAGTAATGAATATTTGAGAGAAAGTAATGATTGTGTTGTTGAATTGTAGAAAAAGTAATGAATAGTTGAGAGTTTAGTATTAAAAATTGAATTGAATGGTTAAAAAAATTGAAAAAAAAGGAAAAAGTAATAATTGTGTTGTTGAATTGAAGATAAATGGAGTGGAGTGAAGTAGAGTTAAAAAAATAACTATAAAACCAAACATGGCGCCAGCCCAGCCCTCCTAGGTACCGAACCAGACTCTTCATCAAGTCGTGGATAAACCGATTCAAGCAATTCAACCACCGTTTAACTTTTTCTATGTTTTACTTTTCCTTAAATTACGAGAACAATTCTAGGATTTTTTGAAACAAACATTAAAAAAATGGTAAAATTTAAAAGAAAACGAAGAATTTGACGAGTTGCGGCATGAGAATATTTTTATAATTTTCTCGTTTCTTTTAAAAGTTACGTTTACACGGGCTAAATTTGCAAAATTAAAAACCTATAACTTGAAAAAGGAATCTATATATCATAATTTCTATATCTAACATTTTCAATGTATAATTTTTTATACTTTCACAAAAATTGGGAAGTAAAAGACTTTTCATGAAAAAACTTGTCCGCTGGGCTAGTCATTTTGACGGATATATATTGGATTTTTTTCTCTAATTGGGACCTTCCACCTTATTTGCTCTCAAGTCTCATTATATTAAATGCGATCTTCTTTTAATATCAATATATTTTAAAAGTATATCTTTTTATATTAAATATGTCAATTCTAATTATAGGTGCACTAATATATTATCTTTGCATATGTAAGTTTTATTAATACTCTTATAAATTTTTAAGGTATAATTTCACAATATATTCTTACCAAATTTCCCACACAACGCATAGGTTATCGCCTAGTTTTATATAATTGAAGTACACTTCTGCAAACGAAAAATCGTTCGTTCCACGAGATCAGCTCACCTTTGGCTATTCTCTCAACTTGTGGTGCAACGTCTCTTCAAGTTTCCTATACATTCATTTTCACGTGAGTAATCAAACTGCAATACAGGACCATCTTTAAAACATTTTTCGATCCAAAAGAATAACTAGCAACATTAAAACTATTAATAAATGCAATAAAAAGAAAATTTTATGAGAAAAAATACCAATGAATCAGAATAATGACGGTGGACAACGTAGCGAGACCAAGACTAGTGGACGGCTATTCACTAGCCTTGTTGAGTCCGATATATACATGCGCATACTAACATAAGGTTTACCATTATTTATTGTTAACAACTTGCATTTAATATATATATATATATATATATTTTATTATTTATTTATTCTCAATCCAATGGAAAATGATTTTATATCATCTACCCCTGAGAAAAAAAAAAGAATGTCTATCTATAATGGATAGATTATTATAGTATAAATTATTCTCAATCTTTTCGTCCGTTTGTCATTACGATAAAGTAAATATATTTAGCTTATGAAATTGACCAGTGATTCACTAAAATAGGCATGTTATTGTAATTCCTCATAAATGGCTTCTAATTTTCTTTTGATGGATGAATGTCTTTTAATTTGACCAACTCATTAAGCGAAGAGGTACAATATTTGAGATATTACTAGTTGAATCCCTCCTTATTTATAGTCACATAGAGATCTGAGACTAATATTTTAGTTGAACCATGTGGGAGGGATAATATACATATGTGACATTTGAAAACCTATATTAAAAGCTTGTTATACTATCTTTTCTTTTCATTTGTTTTTTTTCCTTTCATTTTCTTTTTTGCAAGTTGTGAAAGTTAAGGAAAGTTTATATTAGCTCATGGTATTATATATCTAAGAAAATTTTTAGAGAATTCTCCTAGGATCTTTATCGAAATCTATCAGTATATTTGATATGACTCTAAGACAGCATATCAGTTTGAGCAACATAGCATGTAATCATCTGCTTTGAGTTGTTCTTGGACCTATGAAGATTTTGCCCCTACTCAGATGCGTCTACTAATTCAACTACATGTCCTTTGTTCCTTTTGTGACGCGTGTTCTAATTAATTGAGCTGCGTATCCCTGATCTTGATCAAAACTACACCTGATCATTTTGAAAAACTTCTGTTAAGTTAATTATTTTGCCAGTTTCTCTCTTATATGGAAAGCAGCTCGAAACTCAGGTAGATAGACAACACATGATCTGAGATCCTTTTGTTTTTGTTTTGCTATAGATTTTGTATCACGTGGGGAAGAGGAGGGACCTAGCTAAAGATGGCGCTGTCGCACTTCAGGAAAGGTTGGCAAGATTTTGGCCTTAGAATCCTGATCCCGTTCAGCATATTCCTTCAGTTCTTGCTTCTCGTGGTCACGAGCGGCCATCAGAAACGCTTCCGACCATTTGTGTGCAGGTCCATTCTTTGGGTTTTATATTCGTTAGCAGAGTGGATAGCCATATATTGCCTGGGGGTAATCTCGTTCAAGGTTAGTGTGTCCATTATGACATCAAAAACTATACATGAGGAGGCCAGCATTATCGCGCTCTGGGCACAGATTCTTCTCTCAAGCCTCGGCGGATGCGATACCATCACTGCCTACTCCTTGGAAGACAACGAACTGTGGGGACGGAAGTCTCTTGCAGCTGCATTCCAAGTAGGGGGATCTATATTTCTCATACCACTCGCATGGCATCCATCGGACAACTACTTATCCTATCTAAGCATAGCCATGCTCGTGGTCGCGGCTTTAAGTTGCTTCGAAAGGGTGTATGTTCACTATAAGGCTAGCAAGAATGCACTTACAAAGTCCATGCTCTCTCCACCTAATCCTGGTCCAGATTATCACAAGTTCATAGAGGAGTACTCTTCAAGGAAGGAGGAGGGATATCGGATGACCCTTTATGAGATTGCTCAGATCCCAGACCCCACAAGCACTCGACCTGAGCAAGATACATCCAATGATGATGCGGCAAATCTTGTCCAAGCAAGGGCACTGTTTCCCGTTTTCCAGCAGCTTTTCGTGGATCTCATTCTAGGCGATAATGACATGATTGCGAGCATCAACTTCTTCTGCGGCTTGACACCACTGAATGCTTTCAGGATAGTGGAAATGGAAATCCAAACCATGTCCCATTTGCTCCACACCAAAGCTAAGGTCCTTTGTACTTGGTGGGGTGGCCTTCTTCGCCTGATAACTATTTTAATGTCCTCAACAGTTCTAGGTTTTTTCGTCAAATTAATGGTTGAAGATCACTCGAGTTTGAAGTATGAATGGCCTGACAAGATCACGACATTGCTGTTGCTGATTTGGACTGTTCTTCAGGAGTCATCCTTCATCCGTTTTCTGGGTGAAATACAGGGTCAGAGAGGCTACTTCCATCCGCTTTATGTTGTACTACCAGTGTCCTCATACAAGTGTCCTGCCAATCTACTTATTTCATCTCTTAGAATGCTAGTGCAAATTGGGCAATATACAGGAATCCTCATCCGTAGAATGACCACCTGTATCTGCCACATCAACTGCCGCATCGACAAGAACAACAGCTGGTCGAATTCCATGGGGCAGTTCTGCTTGCTCGAGTATTGCATCAGAAGGAAAAAGGGGTGTTTGTGGAAAATGCTCGAGTATTTTGATGTGGACAAGGTCATCTTCTACACACCATACAAGGAAATAGGCGAGGATCTGAAGCAGTTCTTATTTGATATGGTTTGCAAGCGGAGCCATATCATCCAGGAGAATCTATACAACAGGCTGGGGATTCGATCCCCAGCTGGTCAGTTGATGAACCAAATTACGAGCACTGCAATGACAGCGAGAGATCTGCTCAGGCAGAGCAATCTCCATTACCTGGATTGGAGTACAGAGTTGGAGTTCGATCATCAGATCTTAATTTGGCACATTGCTACCGATCTATGCAGCTATGAAGATCGAAACTGTAATGAGGCCATTCTCAGAAACATCAAGCTGAGCGAGCAACTTTCGCGATACATGGCCTACCTCCTGGTCGATTGCCCTTTCATGTTGCCCAGAGGGATTGGTCATATCAGAATCCAGGACACTTCTGCCGAGGCATCACGAGTCTTTGGTGGAGGAATTACCGGTTCCAGAGACAATCACCTCAATGAAGCATGTAAGAGGCTCCTTCGGGTGACTGAAATGGCTGAAATGAAACCAGAGCAGGTAAAGGGCAGCATCAGCAAATCTGTTCTGTTTGAGGGGCACAGGCTTGCGGGGGAATTTCAATACGATCGCAAGAGGCATCGTGGCATGAATGCCGCGGAATTCCGCAAATTCAAATGGGAGACTATCGCAGGGGTCTGGATTCAGTTCTTGCTCTACGCTGCAAAAGAGTGCAGCGGAGAATCTCATGCCAAGCAGCTGAAGGTTGGAGGAGAGCTTCTCACACATACTTGGATGATGATGGCACATTTTGGCTTGACCGATCACTTCCAGATGCGCCAGGGCTCCTTCATAACCAATGTTGTATTGCAATGAGGGGGGGGGGGGGGGGGGGGGGGGGGGGCAACCATATGTCTGTAGATTGCCTTTTTTTTTTTTCGCCTCTTTTTTCCTTGTTGAGACCACATGTATCCTCCTTCTATTAACGGACATTAAGGTAGTGTTTGATAAATTAAGCATATAATTAGTTAATGGAAGAAATTTATAGGAAGAAAGAATGAATGAATAAGGATGAATAAGTAGAGAATAACTTATTTTATTAAGTTAAAATTTTTTACAGTGATTTTTTATTTAAAAATTAAGTAGTTTAAACTTTCATCTTTCATCTTTTCCTCTTTCTTACATTCATTTTCTCTTATAATTAATTTGTAATTAACTTTTAAGCATTTATTTAATTAAGTTAAACAAACACACCCCGAGTCTTTTCGGCATTGACTTGAATATGAATTTTTACTGGAGTCTGTGAGGTCCTTTTTTTTTTTCCCCTTTCGATAAACAAGTTTATACTCTTGAAATCATGGAAAAAGAGTACAAGGGATACGAGCAAAATGAAAGCTTGGACGGCAAAGAGAGAAGACATATTCCAAGCAAGACTACAAATCGAAGCTATTAAAAATAATATTAATAAATAACTGCTTAATGAGATAGCCCCCGAATTTGCCAAGATATTCTGTTGTCATATCATCTTCACTCTCCTCCAAAGATCTTTGATGCTCAAGAGCCTGCGCTCTTGACAGCAGACTTGATGCAGCCCCCGATATTATGTTTTGAACAAGCGAATCGACAAGTGAATAATGCCTGAACAGCCTTGCCAGAACAGCCTATAGTTTCTAGCAGCATAGTGACGTTCACAACTCCACCTGCCAATATTCCTCATTTCCTCATTATTACGGGATACTTTATTAATGTATATTGGATGTATATTATGTATTTGGATACTTAGGATTGTTAGCGTAATTATACAATCTAGAATCCCGTAGTTTTAGATAGTTTAGATATTTCCCTTTTCCTTGTAACAGGCTATTAGCCTATTTATGCTCTTGAACGCTCAATAATAGTTTTTGAGCTTGACAATTCAGAAAACATCATGGTATTAAAGCACCTTCGTTCTGGGACCGATTAATCTTGTGAGAGATGTTGGATTTGAGTGATACTGAAGAAAGTCAAAAGAAGGGTACCGAGCTCCCAAAGGTGAAGGAAATAGGGGATAGTTCGGGCAAGAAGCCAGGGATCCCAGCCGTGTATCGACTCACCTCTCACCTCTCACCTCAGCCGTTGTTACGGGGAATATCTTGATCAATTGTCACCTAAATGGTGACAACTATTTGACGTGGTCACGTGCTCGCTTTAAGAGCGAATAGCAAAATACCTTTCATCGATGGGTCACTCGAGAATCCTGAAGAGGGTGACCCGATGCGGGAAAGGTGGGAAGTGTGTAATTCCACAGTATTAGCATGGATTTTCAACACATTTGAGAAGGACCTCCAGGCAACCGCGACTTGTGCAGTTGATGCTAAGAGTTTATGGGATGACCTCAAGGAGAGGTACTCTCAAGGAAACCAAACTCAAATTTATCAAATCAAGTCCAAGATTCGTCTTCTCAAACAAGACAGTCTAAGCGTGAGGGATTATTATGGCAAGTTGGAAGAATTTGTGGAATGAATTGGATTTTGTAAAATACCCACTTGAACCTACACGGACTTGAGTCCATTTGCAACCCAAAAACTTAAGCTAATAGGTTACTGGACCCAAGCCTCATATAAGCTTGTGGTTTATTTCTCAATTTTTCGATGTGGGACAACATATCTCAACACCCGCCCTCACGTGGCAATGTATGGTCCAACACATGCCACATGCCTTAAACACCCGCCCTTAACAACTAACCCGAGCCGGGCATCCTCTTCCGTGCTCGGGTAAGGGGGGATAAATACCAAACTAGCCTCAAGTTTCACACTCGGGCCTAATTAGAGGTGCACCTTTAGCTACCTCGGAATTGGACCGGACCACTCTTGGACTTGATTAACATGAGGCACACTCTTGGCTACCTCGAAATCGAATCTGGCACGATGTGAGCCCACATGAGCGCGCGGAAGCATAACCCGCTTTGATATCATGTAAAATACCCACTTGGGCCTACACGGACTTGAGCCCATTTGCAACCCAAAAGCTTAAGCTAATAGGTTACTGGACCCAAACCTCATATAAGCTTGTAGTTTCTTTCTCAATTTTTCGATGTGGGACAACATATCTCAACAGATTTCTATCTCGATATTCCAGCCTGCAATTGTGGTGCTAACGATCGGATTATGGCACAACAAGAGACGTAGAAACTCTTTCAATTCCTCATGGGACTCACCTCTTAGTTCGATATGGTTCGTTCAAACATCCTGAGTGTCGAGCCAATGCCCAATGGTAATAAGGTTTTTCAAATGGCCGCACAAGAGGAAGGGCAGAAAATGGTTGCACGGACCAAGCCACCGTCTGATTCTATGGCTTTTCTCGTTAAACGAGGGAGAAAATTACTTGAGTGATACAAATTTTTTTAAGTCGTAACGCGAATGGTATAAAATCTTTTTTTTTGTAACAATTTGGTACAAAATGTATCAAATTGTTTCAATCAAGTCCACTTCGTCAATTTTTGCAGATGCCGTGAAAACTTTTTGACGTGGTACGTGACGTGATAAGTTGTATCGTACGTAAGCTCAAATCTTTTAGAATGATGTAACAAATGGGTACAGAACTTAACAAATGGGTACAAAACTTTTATTAAGATGTAACGGAATTGTACAAAACTTTTATTAAGATGTAATAAATTGATATAAATAGTGGAACAAATGAGATAATGTTAAAGCATATTAACCTGCTTTAAAGTAACTTTAGCAGCACAATATGAATTATTTTCCCTTTCAAAGCAGTAACAACCCATGTAACTCAGCAACAATATAACATGGAATACCATATCTGCCTCTCACCATATTCAGTAAAGAACTCTCATAATTAAATGGCCAAGAGTTACGAAGACAGCTACATCCAATTGCAATAATAAAAGGGCAGATTGTTCTTTCCAAATCTCAATAAAAGAAACATTAATATATATATATATTGCTCTTTAAACCTATAAAAAAAGGATATTATTCTTTCCACCACTAAAACATCAAAAAATGTCGACAATGTTCTTTCTACTAGTATCAAAAGGGGGCAATACAAGGCCAACAATTATACCAAATCAGTTTCAACACGAGTATCAAAAGTGCAGCATTTGTAATCTTACATAAAAAATGAACATCAAAACGACATTTTATATCCTAATTGCCAACATGTGGTGGCTGGCTTAAGGAACCTGATGTCTTTGCCTTCCTTCGTGTTGTTGATGACTCTTGGCTGAGAGAACGTGGAGCAGATCCATCACATGTGATTTTGCTTCCCTTGCCTCTTCTTTTAAGAGACCTAGAAGGCCCTATTCCTCAATTATTTGTCCTTTGTCTCTAAGATCTTGAAGCATATGCAGTAGGTGGATAAGGTGGTGGCTGTGATGTCCTAATAAACTGAGACTCAAATTGGCCATGAGCAGGGGCAGGTGGTTGGGGAGAAGCTTGAGGATCCAAACAATTAGTAACCGCAAAAGTTTCACATTTTCATGAAAATGTGTATGTATTTGATATGTATACCTAGGTAACATTGCTTTGGATAAACTCTGATCTATAAAAATGTGGATTAGCAGATGGGAGCTCGGGAACACTGTCATATATGTTGGGAATTGGTGTATGCTCTAGAGGCAATCTATAATTAGTTCTGTAATATGATATCTATTTCATTATAAAACGAGGCATTTCTGTTATTGTGTAGATTGCGTTAAATATGATTTTACACAATAATGTCCTTGGAATAGTATGTTCAATAGGCATCAAGTGTGACTTGATTGTGAGATCCTATAATTACCGAACATTATTCCTAAATGTCCATAGTCAAAGTATTATCGTTAATTAGGACAACGATAATACGATTAGACTAGTGTGAGTGTTGATTGATGACCAAGTCTCACAGGTCATGGATATGTAGATATCAAATCACACCACATGTATACATTAAGAGTAATGTGTATTGGACTGATCCGCCATGAGATTGCTACATGGGTTGTTACGTGACTGTCATTAGCATATCTCAAAGTGACTATAGTGTAATGGTCCTTTGACTTGAGGTCACCATGGATTCCTACATGTAATGTCGTATATTTTGATACTGTCAAACGCCACCGTAACAGGCTGGTTATAAAGATAGTTATTAGGTATGCCACAAAGCATGAAAAAGAATGCGAGTGACCAAGATAGGATTTGTCCCTCCTACGAAACGGGAGCAATATCTCACGGCCACTTGGCGGTTAAGTCTAAAAGTGTATGCATACCCAAATGAGTCGATATAATGATATCGAGCTCATTTGTTCTGATAGACTTACCCGGTAAACCAAGAAAAAGAGATATTGAGCCATACAAGGATGTCATCGACCATGCCTTGGGCTCAATAGAGATATAGAGGACAAAGAGATTATATTACATGGTAATATAGGTCACGAGGTTCGTCGAGAAATTGACTTTTCGATTACTTGAGTAACAGTGATGCATTGCTAGATGCCAATATTGAAATAGATATTTCGATATTACTATTAACGTAATTGGGAACCTACAGGGTCACACACTACGACTAAATTGACGAGATATTTTGAAACAATAAAATCGTCTAATAGAGATTAGATGATTTATGGTGCGACTAATTAATCGGATATTTAATGAGATTAAATTTGTCGATTAATTAGACTCGATTTATTAGATTAAATGGACCAAATTGATGCACGATTAATACGGTGACACATGGCAGTTTGGGATCCTTAAATCCTCTTGTCCCACATCGGTAAGGAGACTTGAAAGTCTCCCCCCTGATGCTTATATATATGTGTGCATGTAAATGTACATACATATATACGTGTGCTATATATATACATATATATGTGATATATATGTATGCATAAGCATATACATACATATGTGTGTACGTGCATTAATGTGGGGAAATTCAAGTTGAATTGTTCAATTTGAATTAACCCCATTAGTCTTAAAATTTCGGGTGTTGCATCGGTGTTTCTTTCGAGTATTGGCCACTAGCACCGCCGATCTCGAAAACTCGTCGATAAAGTCGGTGTGGATACCAGTAGAGGCGTCACGCGTGGGACGCTCGGTCAACAATTTTAAATATTCCAGGTACGCTTTTATTTACTCTTATTCTTCTAGTAGGTCTTAGGATTAGTTTCACGGGTAGGAAATTTTGAATTTCTGTTCCTTTTTCGCTTTCGTTGCGCCCCGTGAAACTAGCAATATATTCTCCTTCTCTTTTCCTGTAAGTAGCTTGCAAACCGAGAAATTAGATCGCTGAAATGAATGAATATAAGGAATATATATTTGTCTAGTAGTAACTCACAATGTTTTATTGGCTGGAACTTCCACTTGGCAAATCTTGCTCTGTGTTTGAAAGACATGTTGAAACACTCATTCCTCTCTTTTTACAAGTCTTTTTATTATGACCAGCTTCTTTGCATATTGAGCGCTTCATTTTCATGCAGTCTTTGTTTCCAATAATCTCGATGCCATATTTAGCAACTCGTATAGTTTGCTCATTAAGACCCTTTCTTCTAATAGTTTGGGGTCTACCCTTTTTTTGCTTCAAGGGATGAGGTTTTATTGGTTCCAAACTAGTCGGGTCATAATCATCTAGATCTCTGAATGGATAGATAATTGGTTCATGACAAGCTTTGAAGCTTGCAACACTATAGATAGGATGGATAAAATCTTCTGACTTCCTCCTTTTTAGTTGTATACATGCAATTGCATGGTGACAAGGGATACTTGAGGGTTGCTACTGCTTGCAATTGCATGTCAAAGCAAGCAAATCCACCACATAGAGTTTTTCAACAACAATCACACTAAACTTACCTGCCCCAGACTCAATTGGTCAACACCCTGGGGCCTACTCATTGTACCTCTCAAGCTTCTTCAGAATCTTAAGACAAAACCTCACATTATACTTGTCTGCAAGTTTCCTTTTCATGGACATTCTTTTCATCAGTTTTGTTCTAGTACTCTCAAACAATGTAATAATAGGCTTGTCCCTTTCTTCTAAATTCTACTTGTACAATAAAAAAGATTACACATTATTAAACAACCACTGTGAAAACTTTTACTGGAACAAAACATCAGACTTGGGGTATTCCCTAAAATGGGACTTTGACCATTATGATGGAGGTTTATCTTGGAGCCATTTCCAAGCTTTCTCATCTTGTATTCTTAACACCTCCACGTGCTTCCTGGATTCTACTGGGTAAGTACCCTTGACAGTAGCCCCTAATAGGTCTTTCAATTCCTTCCCCTTCTTGATAGTGTCTGCTCTGCAAATGTTTTTTCATAAATGTCGAGTACAAAACCTTTTCTCTTCAAGAGAAAACAATTCATCAAGGAATTGAACTAACCCCTTGATAACAGAACACAAGAAAAAAAAACACTGTCAGCAAGTCCTACGAGTAAATAGGCATTTAAGTAGGTTTAAAAAAATTAACACAGATATGTCAGTAAACCTAATCAATTTTTAATAAAACCATATGTTCTCCTTATCTCCCATAAAAGTCCAAGGGAAGAATCATCAATATTCAAGTCTCTTGCCAAATTTTCTAAAAACCATGACCATGATTCTTTATTTTCAATCTCCACCACCCTAAATGCTATAGGATAAATGCAATCATTTGCATCTATTCCCACTGCAGTTAGGAGCTGTCCATTGTATTTTCCCTTAAGCCAACACCCATCCAATCCAATTAATGGTCTGCAACCAGCTAGGAAACCTCTCTTGCGGGCATCAAAACATACATACAAGATATGATGGTCAGTCCCTATTAAAACAGAGGAACTAGGATTGGTCTTTCTTAATTCTTCAAAATAGTCCCATAATTTTGCATATTGTTTCTCGTCTGAAATCCTTAATAAGTTCATAGCATAATTCCTAGCCCTCCATAGCTTCATCCTGTTGCAGTTGGCCTTGAAGTCATGGTCAAGCTGATGTGCAAAAGACTTGGAGGACCAGTTTGGGTCAGCCCAGAGCTGAGCTTTATAAGTCTCACCTAGCCACTTATAACTAAAATATATGTCAGGAACTTCCTTCCCATGTGTGTGCTTGTCCTTACACTTCTTAATTTGCAATACATTGTGCATTTTATTCCATGCTGACCTTAGCATCCATCCATCACAATTCTTGCACTTGGCATTGACTATGTCCTTTTCATTCCTCACTATGGCCACGTTGACTTTGTTCACGATACCATATTGCTTCACAACATCCTTTAACTCCTTCATTGTTCCAAACAACATACCAATTACAAACTTTGGATATTGCAAGTCTTATTCTTGCCTGAATTCCGGTAACCTACTTGCACTCCCACCTTCATCGCCAAAGTCTATGCTCTAGAAGCCATCAGACTCATCACTTCCATTCCCCGTCTCCCAATCACCTTCTTCATCAGTAACATCGACATGTGGTTCTTCTCTGATTTCAAAAGGGTGGCTACTCCTCTTCCCATGTCGAATGCCTTCTTGCAATACAATATTCACATCCACAAGATCTACATCATTTGTCATGTCATTATCAGTATCATTCAATTTAGAACCATCATCCTCATTTGCATCTTCAACTAGCATATCTTCCATATATATTGATTGAGCTCCCATAGCAGGAGCAGGAGCATTCTCCTCTATCTCTAAAACTTCCATAAACCCCATGTCATTCAAATGCGAGTTTACATACTCAAAGTCCTCTTGGACATCAACTGAAGACACATCTCTATTTGCATCTCTCACAGCCTCCCCTGCATCTCTAATACCCTCCTGAGCATCTCCTGCATCTTCCACAGCCTCCTTTGTGGACAAAAACCAAAACCCAATCATTTAAATGTTTAACAAGGGCTAGAAAAGCAAAAAAACCTTAGACATTCTAAACATAACAATTGCGATCCCAGTTGACCACTCAATATCGACCAGATAAGTTTTCTATGCTCCATCAATGGTCGCCAATAGTAATTTATCACCAGCAACACCAGATAATCCAAGCTTACACACCTTGGCATGTCCTTTTGACTTCACCCAAAACCTAAAATCTAAACCACAAACATCATCGACAAGGTAGGCTAATAGATTACTTATCATACATGGGAGCAGGGTCCAAGGAGCTTAAATCGTGGGGCATTGTAGACAAACCAAAACATTGCATGTGCTCTGACTCCTCTCACCGACTGCAACGAAACCCTAGCCTGATTGCAAGTAGAAGGAGAGAAAATTGAGAAACAACCACTGTCATCGTCTCCTCTCAACCCTCTGTCTTGTTTTCTCTTTCAAGTTTTGCTTTTTGTCTTTTTTTTTTTTTTTTCAGCTTTTGGATTATTTCCTACCTTAGGAACTCGCGTTTTAAGTTTTGAGCCACGTATGATACGACTTGCCACGTTAGGTACCACGTCAGAAAGTCTTCATGGCGTCGGCGGAAATTGACGGAGTGGACTTGATTGAAACAATTTGATACATTTTGTACAAAAATTGTTACAAAAAAAAATTTGTACCATCTGCGTTAAACTTAAAAAATTTTGTATCACCCAAGTAATATTCCCTTAAAGGAGGAGGGGAAAGTTGGGCTGGAACCAAGGGAATGAAGCAGCAGCAGTTCGGGTCGGGCTAGACTGGATTGGATTTGCTCAGGATCGGGGCAGCGGTCTGGGTCGAACTGGTCGGGCTCGGGGGTTGGACAGTGTCAGGGAAAGCAAGGTTATGGATCGTGCCAGTAGTATGCATAGGAAGGTCAGCGATCTAGGTCGAACTAGAGGAGCAACTGTTGGGCTCTAAATAGGTACCCAGCAGACTTTGTTAAAGGAAAGAAGCCCGCAACTGGGAGAGGACCCAATCAGCAATTCGGACCGGGAAGACAAGCCATAGCCTGGGCCGAATCAGCAACAGCAGCATAGCGGCCCAATGCGCGCCAATGTTGTCCAAGAAAATTCGGCGACCAGTAGCTCCCAGCTTGGACAACAGGAAGCATTGCTCGAAGCTCAATTTCAGAAATTGTTTGGCATGTTGGCAGGAAAAGATTATGATCCTACTCGTCTTACTGGTAACGATTTTATTTATATTGATTCAGAGTGGATATTAGACACCGGAGCATCAAGACACATGACGGGTTGTCTTGACTATTTTACTGAATCCTCGTCCATTAAAGGTGATGCACTGGTATACATTCCAAACAAAGGAAAACTGCAGGCTGCTCGACTTGGAAAAGTGAAGATTGTGAATTCTCTGGAATTATCTGATATGTAATTTATGCCCAGTTTTAATTGCAATTTGATATCCATTGCCCAATTGTCTGTGGATATGGATTGCAAAGTAATTTTTTGCTTAAATTTATGTGTGATTCAGGATTGCACTTTGAGAAAGATACTTAGAGTGGGTAAGCTACGGGGGGTGTCAACTATTTGAGACGCGTGGCAATTGCATTGGTGGCGTGTTCAGCGGTTAGCAGTGGACCCCAAGACATCTGGCATCGAAGGATAGGTCATCCCTCTCGCAGTATTAAATCAGTGGGATTAATCTCGAAATTAATCAGTGGAATAAGGAGTGTGATGTATGCTTGAGAGCGAAGCAAACACGCTCCCCATTTTTTTTTGAGTTTGAATAAAGCTGATTTCCCGTTCTAGTTAATACATTGTGATTTGTGGGGACCTTACAAAGTTAAATCAACTTTTGGGGGCAATTATTTTTGACAATTGTGGATGATTTCATTGGGGGTGTGTTTGGCTTTATTTAATGCACGATAAATCTGAGATAACTCAATTTCTTATTAATTTCTGCAATCTCATCAAGAACCAATTTGATCGAACGATTAAGGTTATTAGAAGTGTTAATGGAACAGATTTTTTATCACGTGAGTTGCAGGAATATTTCTTGGCAAATGGCATTGAGCATCAGACGTCCTGTGTTGACACGCCGCAATAAAATGGTCGTGTAGAGGAAGCACATGCACATTTTAATCGTGGCCTGGCACTCATGATTCAAGCTTCTCTTCCCATGAAATTTTGAGGAGAATGTGTACCAATAGCAATGCATCTGATCAATATGACGCCCACACCATTACTAGATAACAGTTGCCTCTACGAGGTACTATTTCAAAGGCTGCCTAATTACACTAATTTGAAGGTCTTTGGTTAGTTGTGTTATGCTCGTAATCATCCGCGAATCAAAGTAAGTTTGTTGAAAGATCTAGGTGATGTGTTTTTATTGGCTACCTGCACGGGAAAAAGGACCGGCGTCTCTATGATCTTAATTCATGGGAAATTTTTGTTTCACGGGATGTTCATTACTGCGAAGACGCACTTCCATTTGCAGCTAATAAAGAGGTTGAGCCGAGTAAATCAACGGATAGTACTCCATTATATGTCGATATAGGAGCATCTGGTGAGGGCCTGGAAGTGGAAGGGCGTCTGGGCAGGTTTCGGGAAGGCCCAATGAGTCGGGCCACCATTATGGGACCGGGCCGAGGAGAGGAGACAGGCCTGGAAGGATATCTGCGCCGATTTCAGCAAAGCCCAATGAGTCGGGCCAATACTGGGAGCAGCGGGCTGAAAGGGGGAGCGGGCGACAGCATGCCGACTCTCATCCCGGTCCGAAACTGCCTGAGCAGTCCGGTTCAGAATAACATGGGCAGACTACGGTGGAATTGATTGATACAGAGGAAGGGGTAGGCAGAGAGGAAGATAAGCATGATTTGGAAGACATTATTTTGCGGCGATCTGAGCGAATTTGAAAAGCACCGGGTCATTACATAGATTTTATATTCCACACGGCAACAACACAAGCCCCCACTTCATACATGCCATACATTATTGACATTTGAAAAAAAAAAAAACCCAAATTACCTCACTAGAACAAAGGAAATAATGCATGGGCAACACGGGGTCGTTACACAAGTCACTTGGAAAAAGGGAAGAAGGAGAATTAGATGGGGGGAAGGCAGGAGGAATATATCACAAGGGCATTAATCCCACCACATTTCTCAATGCGAAAATGACTGCCCCAGATACCGATGGTTCAGTGGGCTGCACCTTCGTTGCATTTTGAATATGAATCTGCTCTCAAGGTTGGCCGCATTGGATTCAGTGATCATGAAACCTGACAGAAATAAAAAGAGTTGGCACTTGCCAATAAGATAAGAGCATGAAGATAAAATATGCTTTGAATGTGTTCATATAAAAGTAATCAGAACAGATGGTTTCCTATCCATTGCAGCACGACGACAAGCTGAGAGAAACTCACCTTAATTAGAAACGCAGCATTTCCATTGTTTTTTCTGCAATATGTATTCTGATTATCCAGATTTCTCTCGACATCTTTCACTAGATCCTCAAGCACGTTTGTCAGTGTGAGTTCCTTCAACATGCCCAAGTGCTTCACCCTGGGGAATTTTTTCATCATTGGACATTCCCGAATTTCCATTTCGTGAAGGTTGGACATGTCTCCTGATTCCACAATCACTTCCTCAAGATTTTTCAGTTTCCACAGTTTCAGGATACGCAGTTCAGGAAAACCAGTGCATCTCATTTTTGATCCAGTGTAGGATTCAGCAAAAAGCCTAAGCACGGCTAGTTTAGGAAGTGCACGTCCCAAAAGTCCCATGGAATCCTCATCTAGACAAGACTTTGACAGGGTAAGTTGCCTGATGCTGCTGGAAAGTACCACTACCAGTTCACCGGCATGCTGGGGCTGTCGGGTGGGGTCGATCCCTAACTGCATGTCGGGTTGGTTTCCAAGCTGTTCTGCGGGCTGAGCTACTGGTTCGACTTCAGGTTGGAGTCCTGGAAACCCAGATTGAACCTGTTCTGCGGGCCCAATTTCTGGCACAGTTTCTGGTTGATTTCCTGGAATGGCATGCAGGGGCGATCCAGTGAGCTCAAGCTCTGACTGCACGTCAGGCTGGTTTCCTGGAAGGGCAAGCTGTTCTGCAGGTTCTGTTGACACGATTTCTGGTGGGTGAACTGCCCCTACCACTTCCAGTCCAATGGCATGCTGGGTTGGTCTGACGAGGTCGATCCCTGTCTGCACGTCAGGTTGGTTTCCAGGAAGGGCAAGCTGCTGTGCAGGCCGAGCAACTGATATGACTTCAGGTTGGCGTCCTGGAGTCCCAGATTGGACCTGTTCTGCTGGTCCAATTTCTGGCGCGATTTCAAGTTGGTTTCCTGGAACAGCATGCTGGCGTGATCCAGCAAGCTCAATATCTGATTGCATGTCAGGCTGGTTTCCTGGAAAGGCAAGCTGTTCTGCTGGCTTGGCTGCTGACTCGACTTCAGGCGGGTAAACTGCAGGTTGATTCTGTGCTGCTGCAGGTTGGTCCGCTAGAGTTGCAGTCTCCGGTTCACTTAATCTTAACTTCGTGAGCAAATATAATTTCTGCAGATTCAAGTGGGATGACAAGTTCAACTCTTCACGACAATCATATGGATCAGAAGGATCAGTCGACGACAACCTTAGAGATCGAAGGAGTGTGTTTTGGGAAACAAGGGCCGCTGCACCTCCAACTGAAGTTGGATGGTATCTCAGTTTTAGTTTCTCAAGTTTGTTCATTCTCTCGAGACCACTAGGTGAAGATCTCCCTTCACCTATACACAACCCGGTCAAGGTCTGAAGATTTGAGGATATTTTTTTGTGACATGAGGAATCAATTTGAACCTCTTTCATATAAGGATGATGAAGCTTGCCTGAGTTGTAAATAGGGCTGGGAATAGAGATTACATCGGTGTTCTTCAGGCCTAGAGTCTCCAGGTTCGGCAGTTCACTTATAGACCTCGGCAGTGAATCTATCAGAGTCGATCTTAGCCCTAAGAGCCTCAGAAGTGTCAGTTTTCCCATAGAGTCGGGCAACTGTGGCTTGTAGACCCCCTCCAAATCGAGAACCTTCAACAATGCGAACCGACTCAGAATCATGGAGTCTAACACTCCTATTTCTTTGGTGGTTTTACCCCTAGCTTTCAAGCTGAGACATATGTAAGATCGAAGGTCGTCTTGCAGTTGTGATCATTTGTGTGCGAGGCTGAGGCATTGTCTTGGTATTTCACGAACCTGACCAGATGTTGGTGGTCATCTTCATGCTGACAGACAGTAAGGAGGTTCTTTGAAGTCTCGTTGAAGTTGTCAAGCATGAAGAGTGGTACCCGGCAAGTTTTAGGGCTTCCATCTGGCTTCCATTTTATTACCTCGATTAACTTTGCTCTAAACAGTTTGTTAAAGCATATTCTGGCCAGATCTTCCGGTTCTTTGTGGGGGGGGGGGGGGGGGTGTGTTGATCATCCTGAACCACCTTTTTGCAATCCAAGAAACCCTCGGAAACCCATAAGCACAAAGCCCTGCGCACTGAGATCTCGAATCCTCTGGGAAATAGGAACATGTAAAGTAAACAGGCCTTAAGTTGGAGGGACAATCTGGGGCAACACCAAAACAAGGTTTCAATTGAAGAGTTAGAGCTTCCTGGAGATGTAGAATTAGAGCACAATGCTGCCCGAAGTGAAACTTCCCGAGGAAGTGGTCCGAGATCGAATGTTTTAGCCCACAGAGTCGTAGATGGATCCACCTCCCCAGTGTTGATGAGAATTCTGTTTCCACCTGTCCCGTGTAAGTACCTCGTTAGCGCTTTCCAAGCATTGTCCCTGGCCTTGACATCATCCATGATGATGAGATAATGGCCAGGTCCGCTCAGTAGTTTGGTGAGCTCCTCACCCAATAGTTCTTCTTCTTCTTTTGCACTATTTGTGAAGTCCAGCTTCAGCCCTGAGGGGCTCAACTGCACCAATAGGTCACGCAAGACCTCATTTTTTATGAAATTAGCTGGTACAGACACCCATGCTCGGCGGTCGAAATGGTGCTTGATCCGCACGTGTTCATAAACAGCACGCACAACCATTGTCCTGCCAGAGCCTCCTTGGCCACACACAACGAGCTGCTGGTAGTTGTCCTGAGCATCATTCCGTTGTTGCCTCCAACCAACTCCTCAACCAGTCTGTTCCTGTCAAAAATCTGGCGTGGAAGAAGCCGGTTTTGGATCTCCCAGTCCCAGCGGCAGATTTCACTGATACCCTCTTCTAAATCCAAGGAAGACATGGGGAAATCCACGAAGCCGTCGATCCAGTGGTCCTCACCATTCGCAGAACAGTGGACCAAATGACACCTAAGAGCAAAACTCTTCTCCTTTCTTCCCCCAAGCAAGCCGTCAACTTCTTTATCTATCCTGCATAGACTTGGTGAATAACGAATTTGCACGTCGTCTCAGCCAAGTTCTCTGCGGAGCTTGCCAAGGACCCCATCCCTTTCTCGGTCGTGCAGATCCAGCGCTTTCGTGCAAAGCAGAAAGGTACGAACCTTGTCACATTGAGAAGCATGTAGTTGAGTTGCCATGTATCAATTCCGCATCAGTTTTTGCAGCAGATGGGCGACGGGAAACTGAGTTACAGTACAAGTTTGGGATTGGGAAGGGGAAAAGGATGACCAATTCAGACAGCAGCTGGTCTTATTACAAGAATTTAAATAAAAAATCTAAATAAAAGAGCACGGGGTATCACTGATGAGGATTGAAGTCGAGACCTCATGGTTTTGGATGGTGACTGTCACTGCATCAAATTCCCTTCCTCATTATTATGTGTTTTTAAATAAAGAGTCAATGACACAAATAGATATGTGATTTGCTCATTGTCCCACATCTAGCATGTGTTTTATATAATTACACAAACATGGATCGGGTCTGAATTTTGTCACAGATCTAGCATGCCCGTCCAATTCCATCAAAAATATCCATTAATGCTTATGTGGCTGTTACTGTACCACGTAAGTAATGAAGCCACTATCTGAATGACACATGTCAGGTCGGACCCATACAAATTTTCAAGAACGCCCAAATCTTTTTCATCTTTCGAAATTGGCCCATTCCACCCACAGTACCCACTTACTCTCTATTCCTCTAAGATTTCTTTCCTTTATCTTCCTACTCCTCTCCGGAGAAGCCTCAACTCCGACTTTGGCTTCCAACGAGGTGCCCTATTTCGATCGTCGATGTCCCTCGCGGCCGGCTCTCTCCCTCGCATCTGTCGATCTCTTGTAGGCATCCCCTTTAGCAGCTTACTCTGCCATTGAAATCCCCCAAGAGCTTCCCTCGGTAGAGCCTCACAGTTCGCAGAATTTCATCGGACTAACTCCGATTTCGAAAACCTCATTACTCGACATCCAATTTATCCTTCGCTTCGTCGAATGGGGAGAGGCACCATGAGGAGCGTCGATTCTTCTAGAGGGAGAATCGAGCTTCAAGTTGGAGGTCCTCAGTGGAGGCCCAAGACTTGAACATCCCGTTTGGATTGAAAGTTTTTGACTTTGATTGAGAAAAATGACATAAATAAATGTTACCGTTGTGGAGCCCACCATCTCTGCTCTCCCCTTCTCTCCCCGTGACTTTGATCAGTCTTCCAGGTAGAAACAGAACAGGCCCCCCTCCCAACCTTCTTCTCCCCCTGCGACAGAACGCCGGCCCCCTTCTTCTTCCTCCTCTACTCGACATCGTTGAAGATTTTCTTTGCGAATCTGTCCGTCATTTGCCTCCTAGTGGTTGTCCTCTGCGAACGCGTGAAGCCGCTGGCCCTACCTCTGAAGCATTCAGTTGGCAGTGCATCTGAGAGCAAGCGGACGAATTTTGTCGTGCCCCTACCAGTTCTTACTCTTCTTAAGAGGCGCCTGAGCTCACTTGCCACTTCCACATCGATGTTGAAGGTAATTTCTGTGACCAATGTCATGTTACATTTTCTTTGCATCAGTGAATTGCTGGTTGGGGAAAGAAATTGTGCCTACTGTTACTGTGGGTTGAAGAAATGTTCGATTTTTGGTCTTGCATTGGTGTGTGTTCTGTATAGCAGTTGATTGATGAATTTGTTGGACCAATTTCATGTTATTGTGAACGGTTGCATCGTTGCATTGCTGGTTCAGTAAAGAATTGTAGCTTGCCCTTACCGTTGGTTGAAGATATGTGCGATTTTTGGTGGATTTCTGTTGGATTGTGTTCTGTATAGTAGTTGATTGATGAATTTGTTGGACCAATTTCATGTTATTGCGAATGGTTGCATCGTTGAAGGGCTGGTTTAGTAAACAATTGAAGCTTGCCCTTACTGTTGGTTGAAGAAATGTGTGATTTCTGTATATTTTTCCGTTGGTTTGCATTCTATATAGCTGTTGCTGGAATTGTTGCTGCCATTTGCTTCAGATGACATGAGACTAATCTGTTCATCGTGACTGTGTGTTGCTTACCGTCGTTGGTTGCACTGTCATGTACCCCTGCTAATCTGTGTTGCACTTGTTTGATGAAATGTTGTCTGTTGATACACTTTCATCAAAGAGAACATATTTCTTATGGCAACTTGATTTTGTTCCTTCACACCGAACACATCACAAGTTTGCTTATGTCACAATATCGTTTCTTGAATTCAATGTGTTTTCTAGGATGTTTTGCTATATAGCATGCGTCCATGGTTTGATGATAAAAAATTCTCGTGGTTTCAGTTGTAGTTGTGTGACCTGTTGGAGTGCTGAAAAACTCTTCAACATTGGTTTCCATAAAAGCAGAAAATTGACAGAATCGAATTTTTTAGTTCCTACAATGTCTGATAGTATAATTTCAGTTCTAAGTTTTTGCGTGGCTTTGTAAGTTTTTGCTATAGCAGTTGGAAAGAGATGGCCCCCGAGGGTGATGGCATACTTGAGTGGACAGACGCTCTGGAGAGTGCGTTCATTAACATCTTGCTCAATAAGTTCACAAGGACGCATACTACATCTTGGAAAGGCAAGGACTGGGAACAAATGAATAAGGAGCTGGAAGAGCAATTTCCAGGCACCACTCTCGGCACCAAGAAGTTGCAGCAGAAACTTCGAAGGCTGCGGATCCAATACACACAATTCACTGAGCTGACTGCGCATACTGGTGTCGGTTGGGATGAGACAACCAACACCGTAAAGGCGAGTGCTGATGTGTGGGACAAGTTTATTAAGGTATAGTAACAATAACCTATAGAGGATTACTATTTTCAATTTGTATCATTTCACTAGAAGTAGTTGTAACTGCACAATTGTTCTTTTTTTTTACATGCAGAAGACCAGTAGCTACAAGAGTTTCTAGTCCAAAGGCTGCAAGCATTACAACTCATTAAAATAGTTGTTCAGATCTAAGACAGCAACATGTGCGTTACGTATTTCATCCGCCGAACCACCGAAGAGCCCAGGAACTTATGCACGCATGGAAGAGGAGTTCCTAGCAGCAGCGACAAGTCATGGAAAAGAACCAATCAATCTTGAAGAGGGCTCCGGCAATAGTGATGACCCGGTTCATGAGGTTACCGAGCCTGTCATTACAGCGTCCCGTCATCAAGTGCGTATAAGGAGTTCCAATGCTGACTCCCGATTGCAGGAGTGCCTCGACATGTTAAAGTGCAATATGAGCAGGAGGGAGAAGGAGAGAATTTGTACCCCTTCAACATCAAAGAGAAGTAAATTTGTGACAAGCCCCGAGAAACCAGAGAAGAACAACATCAAGGAGGTGATGGCAGTACTCAATAAACTGCGTCCAGAATTGTCCATAGAGGAGTACCTTGTGGCCAGTGATAGCCTTTCAAAGGATGAGCAGACAAGGCGACTGTTCATGTGCTTTGTCGATGATTCAAGGCTGCCATGGGTTCGTCGCCTTGTTGGCCCTTGAACGGGCATGATGCATCCTCTACTCTGTTATATTTTTATATTGTTTATCTGTTACGACATTAACCAAACCCTTGTTTTATATTTGTTGTGTGTGCAAGTACTTTGCTTGGATTGTTTGCCTTTGTTTTATGTGAATCTTGTGATATTTGTCTATGTTGTTTGTGCAGTGGTCTTGCATTTATTTTACATATGAAACTTGCTTCCTTTCCCCTTATAAATCCAAATTTGTGATAATATGCCATGTTATTTGTCGATATAGTCCGCTAAGCTAAAGGGAATGCACGATGCCAAGAAACAGGAATTCACGACAAAATGATAATCAAGCAACATATGAAGAAGATTACGACACTGAGCTTATGTGGATTTATCTAGCGCTTGAGAATGCAGTGGCCGAACAACATGTCCCGGGCAACATTCCTTGTAGAACCTCAAGTCTACAAGGCAGACATTACATAGAGGAAGTTCTTGCCAATGACACAAGGTGTTACGAGAATTTCAGGATGAACCCTCACGTATTTCATAACTTGTGCGATACGCTAAGGGCAAACTATGGAATCAAAAATTCCAGGAAAGGTATGACCGTCGAGGAGATGGTTAGCATGTTCTTACTGGTAGTTGGACATAGTACGCGCTTCGCTGTGGTTGCCGAACGATTTCAGCATTCTAAGGAGACGGTGTCACGGGTCATCAAGTTAATAGTTCGAGGAATTCATTCATTGTCACCAACGTACATAAGACGGATGAACGTTGATGTGCAGCCTGAAATTCAGAGATGTCGAAAATGGTACCCATTCTTTAAGGTATTTTTCGTATATCTGAGAAATTAAAATGGCAATTAATTTTTTCATTTATACTATAATTCGTATTCTTTTCATTATTACTGTAGAATTGCTTTGGAGCAATCGATGGAACCCATGTGGCTGCTTGTGTTCCTTCATCGGTGAGAGGCACGTATCGCAATCGAAATAATGAGATTACGCAAAATGTTCTCGTCGCTTATTCACATGACATGATGTTCACACATGTCGTGACTGGATGGGAGGGTTCGGCTCACGACTTGAGACTTTTGTCCGATGCCGCTACATTGCAATCATTCCCCGCACCATATGGTGGTAAGTTGTTCTTGCTCATATCGCATGTTCCTTGTCAATCGCATATGTATTTTCATATTTACATTCAACAACTGTTATATATTAGATCTACATTTGTGCTTGCAGAACAGTATTACGTAGTTGATGCGGGATTCCCCAATATTCCCGGTTATATGGCTCCTTACAAAGGGCAAATGTATCACCGCTGTGACTTTAATGATGACACCCCACCAACGATGGAGAAAGAGTTATTCAATCAGCGCCATGCATCGTTCGTAATATTATTGAGCAGTGTTTTGGGGTGCTGAAGAACAGATTTGCCATACTACGGTCAATGCCAAATTACGGCTCGGTTTGCCAAGGACAAATTACTCTTACATGCTTCGTGTTGCACAATTTCATTCGGCTTAATAATTATCATGATAGATTATTCGAAGAGTATGGAAATGCATGGCAATATTACGATGAATTCCGAAATCCTCCTCATCTAATTGGAGATCGGGTTGATGTAAACATGAGAAGCAGGAAAATGGATGCATCACGTAACCGTATTGCAAATGCAATATGGCAAGCGGAAACAAGAGGAAGTCGGTAATATTCGAATGAATGGATGGTGTAGATAATTGATTATAATGGGATTGTATGTTTTAATAAGATATGGGGCCTACCAGTTTGACTTTGAGAAAGTGTGTTTTGTTGTGTAGTATTGAGTTAAAGCTATTAAAATTTTTTTAACTTTAACCGCGAATCCAAACAGAGTAGAAAAATCTCTGAATCAGGTCATCGTCATCATCTTTTGTCTTTGGATTCTTCAACCTTGTCACCATTCTCTGGTTCAGCTTGTTCTTTGTCATGCTCTTGTTCATGGAGGTTAGGTAAAAAGTAAAAAGATGACGGAAGTAGACTAGTAGAGGAAGGTGGAGATACACATGGCAGAGAGGATTCTGGGACTTTGAGGAGAGCAGGAGAGAGAGGAAGGGACCGATGTGGAAAGATGTAAAGAACATGGGCTTTTATCAAAAGAGGTTTAGCATATTCTCGCTTAGTGATAACTAAGAATTTTCATATTCGACACTCAATGAGAATATTTATGTCATTTTATTAGTTATTAGAATTTCTATTTTATTACATTAATTTCACGGACCTCTCTTATAACCGGAAAAAAATATGATTTTTTTCCCAGAACATTGCGTGGGCCAAAATTTAAAACATAAGAAATATTGGGGTCTTTCTAAATAGCCAGTGGGTTTTGAGTTGTACGTGTCAACTTCATATTGGAGGGGAATTGGTGTAAGCTGAAGCTCATAGAACGCCGGTTGATGTCTACGTGTGCAATTGTGAGCCAGCAAATGTGCCACATAAGCATTTAACGGAAATCTTTTACGGAATTTGATGGATCTGTTAAATTTGGGACGAAATTCAAACCCTATGCATGTTTGTACAATTATAAAAAATAAAAAACGTGCTTGAGGTGGGGACAATGAGTAAACTACGTGCCTATTGGTGTCATCAACCCTATAATAAACTTTTCCGCTTCACCTATTATTGAATAAATAAATAAATAAATAAGGTCATCTCTAATAAGTTAATTTTTTTCAGAGCAAATGCTTGCTCATCTTAAAATCTCATATGCCTTGCATTTGCACTTGCATGGGAGTTGTAAATGAAAAATTTTGAATTGCACTTGCACAGAAGGCATACTCTTGTCTGATAATGAAAAGTTTTAAGTTTGATACTTAGTAGGACTATCAATACTCCTTTATTAGTTATTAAAATTAGAATGCATATTTTAATGTATTAGATTTATGAGCCTCCCTTGTAATTGAAAAAAAGAAAAGTAAAAAAGAAAAAAAATCCTAAATGAAATGTTAGAAGAAATTCATATACATATATTAAGAAAGAAAGATAAATGGTGGAAATATACTTGTTTCATATATATATATATATATGTATATATACACTTACATCCATCCGTCCATTTATCTATTTATATTCATATCAATATGTATATCTATCTATATCTATAATTTATATATATTGAGGCAAAAGAGCGAGTGGGGAGTTTTTCCAGTTCCGTCTTTTTTTCCCCTTGAAATCCCAATTTTTAAATTTTCACTTTTTTTTAATTTCTTCTCTTTTTCAGTATTTTTAATTTGATGAGAAAAAGGTGGCACGTGATTCGTTCTATCCATCAAGATGAGCGATCCAGTCGTCATTTTTTGATTAGTGCAATTGCCGACTGCTTTAGTTTTTTTTAATTCTAATTTTAAATTTTCTTTTTTATTTTTCCTCTCTTTTTCAATATTTTTAAATTCGACCCAAAAAGTTGTAGGTAGTCATATCTACTCGTTGAAACAAATAACCGAATTGTTATTTTCTTCGGTGCCCATCGCAACTACTTTAATTTTTATAAAAAATTTCAGTTTTTAGTTTCGCATTTTTAACCCCTTTATTAGTATCTTAAATTCCAATCAATCAAGATAACAGTTAATCTGGTTGTCCCATTGAGACAAATGATTCGATCATTTTGGTTGGATCAATTATTTCCATAAAAAGGTTTTTTTTCCCTAACTCCTGTCCCTTTTTTCAATCCATATTACTAATTACATATATCTACCAAATCATTTGAGACAGTTTTGGACCCACTGCGAAGTGGGAGCATAATACCTGGTATAAGAGGGAGCACTTTTCCACACTCATTAGTTTTTTAAATAATTTTTAAATTTTTTTAGTTTTATAATTTTCTTAAAATTATCCCTTTTTCTCAATTCTTTAAACCCGATCTAGACAAGGTAATAGATAATATGTTTAACCCATTGAGGCAAATAATTCGATCGTTATGGTCGGACCAGTGTTTCAAAAAAATATTTTTCCTCAACTTTCTTAAATATATTCTTATATTATTTTAGGTGATATTTCTTTTATTTTTCTTTTAAAAAATAACATGAAGTTTGGTTCTTTTTTCGTTTGACGTAAATTTTTTTATATGAATAATGAACTACTAAACATATGAAATATCGGGTTTCTTTGGGTAGAGTCATATTTGGTCTCATTTAGTTACAAAGGTTAGAAGTATAAATTTTGTTGAAAATAATTTTGAGTAGTGGCTAATTAGAATAAAGAGAAGAAATGTTACATTGGAAATAAATTGTAATAATCCATCAATAAATGAAGATAGAGGAGCGATTTAAAGACTCTATCTATATCAGTTAAATTAATTAATTTGGTAGTGGGGGTAATTTAGTAAGATGAATAATTAATGGTGTGGATTAATCAAAGTGAGGGTGGAAATAGCCCTAGCCTTTGAACATCGATAAATGAAGATAGAGGAGCGATTTAAGGACTCTATCTATATTAGTTAAATTAATTAATTTGGTATTGGGGGTAATTTAGTAAAATGAATAATTAATGGATTGGATTAGTCAAAGTGAGAGTGGAAATAGGCCTTGCCTTTGAAAATTTTCAAATCATTTGATGTAATTTTTGAACCTGCGATAGATTGCGGACAAAATATTTTACTAATTTACTTTTTGGCAGGAAAAAATTAATTTACTTCATTTATGCAACGTATGGAGTTGCATGGTACACGTTTTAGTGCGCGATCAGTGCTCTTTTCAGTATATCTGTTACCACCCTATTTTGGTCCACCGGCTCTAAGATAGGACATCAACAAGACTCCCGACTAGAATTCCAAAACTCTAACAAAAATAGCGAGGGCAACATATGGAATTTTGTGGCACACACAGTTGATCCTGAAGAGTGAGACACAAATTATCAACATTCAAATCGAAGGCAGTGGACAAAGAGGAACTCACATTTCTGTAACATTCTCTTCAGTGAGTAAGACTATCTTCATGGATCCCAAAGCCAAGTTTGGTATTTTTAGATCAACGTTTGTTGATCGGGGACATTTTAACACAAGAATCACATCGACAGTCCATTCAAGCAAAGAAACAAAATTCGTGGGAACTGGAGTGCCCAAACAGTGAATACAACAGCTTGAGCATGGGATTCGACGCATCATATCATGACCAATATTGAACCTAAAAGGGTGACTCACATATGCTTGACCTAGGAAATTGAGTTAAGTTCGATTTGACGGGTTAGTCATCCCAAGATACAATACAAAGAGAGAGTTATGAATTTGTTAGCGCACCATGCACAAAGCAGTTAAACCTGAGCAGACTCTACCAATCGAGGGAGAAAATCCATAAAAAAAAAAATTCTTCGTATTTTCAAGCATGGCCAACGTCAATGGATTCCCAATTCACTGAAGGTTCAGAAAATACAAAAAAGGGGATGTGTTTTAGGATAGATTAGCACAGAATTAAAGGTTTTCTCATAGATCAGAACCAAATTTCCCAGTTTTGACCAGCTGTGGAATAAAAATTTCTTCGGGCACTTCCTAAGGTCAAACGAACTTCAAATTTTATGAGGATGTGCCTAACCTATATAGGGATCAAGAAAAAATATTAGAAAGATCCACGGGTTCATGAGTAGCTCAGAAAAATTTCGAATGGACAGTTGCACCTTCTGCTCCTTCTGCTTTGGCTGAGCAAGGTGGAGTACAAGACACCATTTCCTCCTTTCCCCTTTGATGGGCTCACGAACCAAAACTGGGTAAGAAAGTAGGGTGGATGGTAGAATCAACTAAACTCACTCGATAAGATAACTCGCCACGAGTAAGAAAAGTCTCTCCGATACCAAATGATGACGAACTAGAACTGGGTAAGAAAGAAGGGTGGATGGTAGAACCAACAAAACTCACTCGATAAGATGACTCACCACGAGTAAGAAAAGTCGGATTGAATCGCCCCACTCAAGGATGAACTATAAGAATTGTGATTTTTGCCACTAAACAAGGACCTTGTTCAGATAAGAAAAGAGAGGAAACGCTCTAGGCAATTTCATTCAAAATATTCATCAAATTCGTATTTTTCAGATCTTCTTCTAGCATATTTATATATATATGTATGGAAGACACATCCCTTGACTTTAGAATAGGAAACTGACATCTAATATTCTCTAGATTACTTTCCTAAAATAGAATAAGGAAACAATCTGAAATAAGAAACTTAAAACTACTAACTCAAGCTAATAATGAAAATAATATCTAATTAAGAGAAACTATATTATAGCAATATAGGAAACTTAATATCTAATTAATCTAAATTCTTGTTTCAGAGTCTTCTAGAATGCGTGTCCGGTCCCGAAAATTCGAATACATGTTAGGTTGCAATCTGAAGCACATCATCCCCTCTCGGTTAGAAAAAGACGCGTCCTCAAGTCTTTGTTGATCTTCTGCTGGTCTTCATGTGTCGGTGCTTTTTAGCTTGCCACTTAATGACCAACTTTTCTGTTCGGACTCTCTCCTGTAATTCTTCATAGATTGGCTTCTTTTTGCTTCCTCACCAACCAACTCGTTGCTTGAACTGTTGCTTCCTCGGTGGGCTTGTATATGCTTTCGCAAATTTTGCCTCGATTGGATGAAACACCATCAACAATTCTTCAATAGCAATTTCTTCTGGAAGTTCTACTTGGCCTGGGTTTAAAATCAGTTCAGTCTGCACTTTCTTTGCAGAGTTTGAATTTAGTTCCTCCCGTAGCATCTTGCCAATCGCTAAATCCTTCTCGACCATAACATTATTATCTTGTGATGCTTGAGCTGCTTCATTCTCGGACTCCACTTCTTCTTCTTTTAATTTTTCACTCTTCATAGAAGCCTCTTCAAGCTATACTTTTTCCTCAACATCAAGAGTCTTCATAGGAAAAGCATTTGTTTTCCATTCTTAAGAGGATAGGTAGAGTTCATGCAATCGTCTTCAGATTCACAAAGGCGTTCTTCATATCCTAAAGGAAAGAATCTGACCTTTAAGAGTTGTTTCATGCGCCTCCACGTAAATACTAAATTCCTTCCATCTCCAAGACGATTATTTTCCAATTTCTCCCACCAAGTAGAAGCTTTGCCCCTTAACCAATAAACAACTCTATCAACTCGGCTTCCATCATCGGGGATGTCGTAGTAGTCGAAAAATCGGTCCACATCCGAAATCCACACCAAGAATTCTTCAGCATTCACGCTTCCGTTGAAAGTCGGGATTCTTTTTGGGAGATAATTCTCCTGCACCCATTCTAAACTCTCGAGGGCTTGGGTAGCTCGCTCTAGTCGCACTAAAATTTCTTTAGTTCGTTGTAATGTGGGGAGCAAGTCTTGGTTGAAGATAAGCCCTCTTGGAACTCGTTCTGGGTGGTCTTTAGCCATTATCTCCGCATATTTAGCAAAATCCAGTCAATTACACGTGTGTTCACTCCTTCACGTGTTTCACTCAGCCAACATGGATAGAACCTTCGCTCTGATACCAAATGATGGGCTCATGAACCAGAATTGGGTAAGAAAGTAGGGTGGAGGGTAGAATCAACTAAACTCACTCGATAAGATAACTCGCCACGAATCAGAAAAGTCTTTCTGATACCAAATGATGGGCTAACGAATCAGAACTGGGTAAGAAAGAAGGGTGGATGGTAGAACCAACAAAACTCACTCGATAAGATGACTCGCCACGAGTAAGAAAAGTTGGATTGATTCGCCACACTCAAGGATGAACGATAAGAATCGGGATTTTCGCCACTAAATAAGGAATTTGTTCAGATAAGAAAAGAGAGGAAATGCTTTAGGCAATTTCATTCAAAATATTCATCAAATTCGTATTTTTCAGATCTCCTCCTAGCATATATATATAGAGGGAAGACACATCCCTTGACTTTAGAATAAGAAACTGATATCTAATATCCTCTAGATTACTTTCCTAAAATAGAATAAAGAAACAATCTGAAATGAGAAACTTAAGACTACTGACTCAAGCTAATAATGAAAATAATATCTAATTAAGAGAAACTATATTATAGTAATATATGAAATTTAATATCTAATTAATCTAAATTCTTGTTTCAGAGTCTTCTAAAATGCGTGTTTGGTCTCGAAAATTCAAATACATGTTGGGCTGCAATCTGAAGCACATCACCCTCCTTCCACACGCCATCTCTGCTCCTCTTCTGCAACTCCCCAGCAACCACCTCCTCAGCTTCTCCTTCTCCTTCACGGCAAGAAACGCAGCACAGGGGGATAGACAGAAGACTGGACCAGCGACCCTGTCTTTTCCTCGAGGACGAGACCTCCATCTTCAACCGACACCATTACCATTCTGTACTTTCTCCCATTAACATCACAGCCACCTCCTTGGATTCTCAAGCTCGGCTTCCTCTCCTTCTTCACGACAGCAACGGACCGCCCCCACCTTCCTGAGCTCAGCCTTTTCTTTCCTGCTCTCTTCATCGTTTGATTCTCACCATCCCAGAACGCACCAGCAATAACTAAATTCTCCATCCTCCTTTTTATCAATTTCTATTTCCATCCGTTCCCTTTATTCTTGCCCCCGTTTTGCCGTTCCTTTTCCTCTTGTTGTAGGTTCTTCTCGAGCCTCCTGAGTTGTAACTGCTCGAGTTGCTGCTGTTGTCTCGCTGCTATCCAACCCTCCACCGAGCTCGTTGAGCTCTTCTACAGCCCTTCTTCCTTCCCATCAGCCCGTTGGTTAAGTCCCCTTAAATATAGCTCGGGTGAGCTCATTTAATCATGGATGTTGTGCAGCCATGACATGTGATGATTCCTTTATCGATTTCAAGAATGTCTGGCCTGTTTCCGACGGTGCTTCACCTAATCTTGATGGTCACGTGTTGGGTTGCATGTTTGGTCTTTAGTTGACTTTATTAAGCTTTGCATGACCTTGAATATTCAGTGTTATATTGGGTGCGTGGCTGATCTGTGGCGGCGGCATTTTGTTGGAATAGAAAGGTTGAAATTGACCTCACGCACTCCTTTTTTGACATAAATGTCAATGTTTAGTTCAAGGGTGTGGGATTTGTCTTTCATGGCTTAGTAAAGGAAATTCAAAACTCATTTTTAGCTCGATTTATCAATGATCTCAAATCTGGTCGGATATTTCTTTTCTTGGTGTACCTTGAATTAGACATGATTTGATAGAAATGTATATGTTTTGTATCGGCCTAGATGTGATCACTAATGCTCGGTTTTCTTCAATCTATTCAAAAACCACAAGGAGGCGAAAACTTTAATTAAGCGAGAGAAAGTTGGAGAGATAAGAAGATGGTAGGTTGATGCCGGTGGGGCTCGAAGACGACATGGAGACCGACCTAGGCCTAGGTTGGTCCCGACTTGAAGACCGTCTCGGTCCGCGGTAGATAAGGATCTTCCGAGCTAGCTCATCCTGAGAATCTTTCGGGATCAGGTATAAATCTCCATCTTAGTATCATGCAATAGGTCTTTCGATGTTTGATGAGTGTATTCGATGAGTTCAATGTGATTGTGTGCCCACGATTCGTGTGTTTTGGATGCATTCCTTGTTATTTTGAATAAAACCTCACACGAATTTAGATTAATCATATAAACTCGACATAAAAGCGGTTTTTAAGTTTAAAATGGTCAGGAATTAAAGCTCTTATCGAACGGTCCATCAATGGCCAACTCGACGGCCTAAAATCCACAAATTTACAGCATTTGGCAAGATTTTAATTAACCTAAAAATTCCACACATGGGGAAAAAGGGACGTGGAACTTGGCTAAATAAATTACTCGGCTTTAAGCAAAATGCATAAATTGACAAATAATCGGTAATCGCGTCGATAATTTAAGAACGGGTGATCTTGCATTTTTCAAACTCAAATTTTTGCAAAGTATTGAGGTGCGTGGTCCGATGTAGCGTGGATGTCAGAGAGTGACTCGCGTACCTTGATTCAGATATTCGCCTGATTCTAGGGGGTTCAGGTTGGGGTGCAGGAGTCTTTTTCACATCACTTCTAGGCAGATCAACCAGTCTTTTGGTTCCTTTCTGGGTCCTTGTATAACCTGGAGGACCCAAGGAATCGATTGGCACCGGCTATAGGTCGAGGTGGCCCGTATCGCGTAGTCTCATCTTTTCTCAAAAATCATTTTCAGTACGAGGGTAATATCATATGTTCTTAACTTACCAACAACCCTAGGATTAGGATAATCGAAACACTTCGGGCAACGGGGTAGAGACAGGCAGCCTGTGCAGGCGCAAGTTCATCTGCATTGCCCCCTTCACCCGACTGAAGTGTTTCCATTATCCTAGCGTAGCTCCGAGCACTTAGAGCGGGTTTGTCCATAACAAAACGCAAAATTTGACTAATCATACACTTGACATAACCCAAACATGGGCAATTAGGCAAAAGATGATAGGTTTTGGGCCTTTTGGCGAAAACATGTCTTTGTCATAATTTGTTAAAGCCGTAGTGTCACCCTAACAGAACAATGTTTTGTTTCGAAGAGGAAGGATGGCTGAAATTCAGGATGAAGACACATAAGGAGCATAATGATATTTCATTTTTTTTTCTCGTAATATATAGCAGTGCGGGTCTTTTATTTTACCCCTTTTGTCCGTTGGTGCCCATACAGTATTTTTACGTTTTAGAGGGGGAAACTATTTATTATTATTATTATTATTATCGATAAAGAAGTAGTAGGGCACCCGATATTTCCACAGTAGGATGGAAGATTGTAGTGTGTGTCCCTTGCAGCAATCGAAATAATGAAAAGAAAATTTTCACAAAAATAAAATAAAATAAAATTAGTTCCCCTTTCTCTAAAGATGTCTCTTACGTGTTTCTTGGATAAATAAGCTGCTACTAAATAAAAATTAGAAAGTATTTTTAGAAGTTTAATGATGTTTTGCAAAGGATATATGTGGATTAGTGTAAAAAATGCATGCTTATTTTTCATGTTGAAGGATGTATATCTTTAGCGTGGATATATTTTCGTAGTGCAAGATATGTTCTTATCTGCTCCTTTGATTTGCTTCTTACGTCGTTCTCATGTGCTTTTAATTGGTTGAAATTCTAACAAAAAAAAAATAGCTCTGATGTTGCAATACCTATAAGAACTCTTTCATATTTAACTTTGTTTATACTGTAGATAACATAAGAATTGCTTGTGTAGGTGTTTTTGTTCCGCCTGATATAGCTAATTATAAATTTATGTTTCTGTATGACTACAACCTCTAAAATCCTTGAATTTCTGTACATTAATTCTTTAACATTGATCCTTTTTTATCTATGGAATTTTGGTAATTTGCATAGTTAGATAAAGTCCCAATTTCAAAAGAAGTGTCAGTGGAACAATAGATGGTGTTCACTCCTTTTTAAAGCCTTTTCCTCTGATTTATCTTCTATCCTTCATGGGCAATGAGTCTTCCATGAAGACGAAAAAAATCCAGAGCAAAATATCCAAGTTATAATTCATACTTTTGAATTCTATTATGGTTTTGCATATACAAAGAAGTTCTACATGTCTTTTTAATTTTATGACGCAAACTACATAAACCATTATCTTGTTTCAATACAATCTATATTTTTATATTAAGATTTTTCATTAAAAAAACTAATTATAAATTTTATCTCTAAACTTGTATGAGTTAAAATTCTACCATAGTTGACGAAAAAAACCAACTATGCTAGTTGTAATAGTAAACACCATTGGCTTGTTATAGTTTGATCCTATCCATACGCGTGACATTATTTATGTGATCTTAACTCTTAACACCTGTAATTTTTATTTAAATACTTAACCATTACAAAGCCTTGATTTTTGTTCTATCATACCCCAAGATCAAGTGACGAGACGGACCAACCGTAACTTGCCATGTTTGATGGAACTGATCTGATTAATATGATTTTCGAATTGGTCCGGTCCTTTTAAATCAGCCACATTATAGATATTAAAACCGCAGTGAAACAAGGGTTCACGGATTTCTGAAGTTGACCAAGAGTTTGATGGCTTGGTTCAATCAAGTTATTAAAATAGAATTAGACATATTATAAAAATAACCATAGTCTAATAAAATAGAAAAAATAGTCGGTTGTAAAATTTTTAAATAGTATAATCTTTTCACAAAATAAAACAACTGGAAATAGGAAAAGGAAAAGGAACAATTGCGGCGATTGCATCAGTGGCAAGGAAGAAGGGACGCCATCAGAGGACGTCAATGACCACCACTGCTCTCAATGTGATTGCAGCGACATCAGAGGACGTCGACGAACCTTTTTTTAGGCAATGGCATCGTACGCGTCGAAGCCACCACCACAACCACCACACGTGATGAAAGAGAGTGGGGGAGATGAGAGTGGTGATGGCTCAAAAGCCGATCATCACCACTTAAACCTATATATATTTAAAACTAATTATACCTTGCAATAAATGTTTTTAATAAATGCTATTAATAATTTAAAATGATCATAACAAGTAAGAGGAGGGAGATCAGAAGGGAAGTAGAATTTGATAGCAATATAACAAGTAATCAAGCCCCGGCGGCAGGGGGCTGCAAGCATCAAAAGCACATAGCTTTACCAAATCCATAATAGTAAATGTTTTTCTATAAGTAATCAACTATTTGATATATAATTAGTATTAAAATTATTATCTATTGATTATTATATACTTCATGCCATCTATGTAACTATTTAAAATGCAAATTGCAAAGTATTAACTAAAATCGTAAAAGTGCAAAATTAGTTACAATTAAACTACAAATCATCATCAGAATAGTTTTCTCTACTAATGGAATGAATTTACTACAAGTCATCATTTCAATACATTTATAAGATATATTTAATAAAATATTAATTAAAGTATATAAATCAAAAGTCTGCGCAATGCGCAGGTGAGCGTGCTAGTCTATTATAATAAATAAAAGCTGAGATGTGATATTGTGAGAGCTCCATTAGCAAACCCCCAACTCATGGTTGATTGTCCTTTTATGTTGTGAGAACTTCATTAGCAAACCCTTAACTAATGGTTTATCGTCATTTCAGCTGCTCAGAGAATTTAATTATAAATCACAGATTCATCATATTATAATAATATTTTGTATGCACATTATCTCTAATCTACGTATATAGAATACCAAGAAGACCTTTTCGACGTTTAGTGTATGCAAGATATCGAGAAGCTTTCTCGATTACTGAATAGAACCTCTCGAGATATGTTATTTTTCTAAATCCAATATTTCAGTATCCTATAAATGGAAGATCTAAAAATTCATCCTATGCATCATCTTTCCATTCGGTATATGTTTTTCCTGTACCCTAATCCTAACACGATATCTATCACTCTTCGCATGTATACAAAAATATATGCTACATGATTATTATTTCTTAGTATATATGTTATTCGCATTTTCATAAAAGTACAGTGAATATTTGCTTATTAACATGATTTTCTATCATTCGACTCTCGCTCACAATTCGTAATGTTTGTAATGTCTATTTAGAAGAATATATAGCTTTTGTTATGTGTTTTTAAACAAAATTAATCATATTTTTTTATATATTTTTTCTAATTCTCCATCATAAAAATCAATTTATATAGTATCTCATGCAGCGCACGGGTACAATACTAGTTGTATATAGATTTAGACTACTTTAAGGAGATTGCTCCATTAGTTGAGGAGAAGCCTTTACATAGGCTTGGTAAGCTATCCCTCAGCTTTTAGTCGTTCGTCTCTTTAATTTTTTTTTGATAGGTGTCTCTTTAAATTCTTACTAGTGCTTATATAGGCTTATGATATAAATTAATGAATTTAAAATTTTTTAATATGTTTCATTAATTATTCTCTTTGATTTCAAGAGTCATTGACATCTTTCTTTTTTTTCCGCAAAAATCGGTTGTGCAAAATCCTTTAATTACAGTTTGGGACGGATGAAAAATACCCTATATAAGAACTCATGAACAAACCTAATTATGTATCATAAAAATAGATGAATGAGCCATCAAAATAGAGTGTAGCGTAGTTGCGCATGTCCTCTCCTATTGATTTAGAGATCGCATATTCTGTATCTAGTAGGACAACGCATGTCCCTTTATAGTTATTTAGGATTTTTCTTTTATTGTACTAAATAGTGGACCTCCTTTCTAATTGGGAAAAGGAAAAAAAAGAAGAAGAAAAAGAGTGAGCCTGATTATGATATCGACTTCGTGGCTTTGCATCATTTTCGACCATTATAATGTGCCATTGTCACATTTTGGCTGGGCCTAGCTGTTAACAACCTCGTAATTAAATCTGCCTAATCAATTGTTATAAACTGTGCATGACTCGGACTCAATCATTCTTATTAGTAGGTGAGTGTGAAGATTAAAAAGAAAAAAAATAGTGCCTATTTTTTTTATGCGCGATAGATTTGATTTAGAGATCGCAGATTCGGTACTTGGTAGGACTATCTATATCCCGTTATAATTGTTTAAGATTTCTCTTTCGTTGTACTAGACATTGGACCTCCTTTCTAATCGAAAAAAAAGAAAAAAAAAGGAGAATAGTGAGCCTGATTATTATATCAATTTCGTGTCTTTGCATCATTTTCGACCATTTTAATGTGCCATTGTCACATTTTGGCTGGGTCTAGCTGTTAACATCCTCGTAATTAAATCTGCCTAATCAATTGTTATAAACTGTACGTGACTCGGACTCAATCATTTTTATTAGTAGGTGAGTGTGAAGAATAAAAGAAAAAAAAATAGTGCCCCTTTTTTAATGCGTAGTATGGAATTGCATCAAAATATACTCAATTAAATAATGCATAAGACAAGGGATTGTTCTAGCAGTCGGACAGGAACCAACCGATATCGACAATGACCCAAAACCGCGTCTATGAAGCGAAGGTAGACTTTGTGGAGAAAAGTAGAGAAACGGCAAATTGCTATTTCAAAAATTGGCACCCACGTAATTACTTTTCTACGACAGGCATAATTTAGCGATGGGCTTTAAAACATTATGCGCGAAAAAGTATAATGATTTAACTCCATAAAAGACGAGCGCATGCATACAAGGTGCAGATCCATATATGCGTGCCGCGAGTATCTCAGAAAATCAATCAAATGTAATTTATTTGATTGAAATTCATTGAGAAATTACTTAATTTATTTAAGGAGATTCTTATTTTTCAAGAACATTTTATAATGTTTATTCAGGAATTAAGAAATTATCCTTCCATATAATTTTGACTTTTTTTTTCCTATATGTACCCTGGAATCCGGAAGTTCAATGAGCTCCGACTAATTCAGTTCGATTTGAGTCAGCCCATTAAAGAGTAAAGCTCTCATAGCATAAATTTTTTTCCATTCACAAAACTCGAACCCGAGATTTTATTAATGAGGAACAAGTGCCCACTGTTTGAATCAATTAATGTTGGTAATTTTGACTAGAGTTTTTAATATTTGTTGGCTAGTTCAATGTAATAATTGTCATAAATCATAATTTCAATAATATTAAAATAGTAAAAAAATCGAGAGAATTAAACACTTGAGCATTGGATGGTGTTCCTTTGATATCTTATTGGGTTCGCAGTTGTAAAATTTCACTGGACCCATTAGATTTGACTTATCTCTAATCCAAAAGTTCGAGTTGGTCATTGTATTCTTCACATTTTTTCTATGTGGGATTATATCACGTGGTACCGTGTGGTCTTTCTCATTATTTGCCTACACTTACAACGTGAATACTTAAATACATGCTCTCAACAACTTACCTCTAGTCGGACTCTCTTTTTCTTCGGACTCGGGCCTTAACTATCTCAATGTGGGCTTCTTCTTCCACACTCTGGCGAGGGGGTCAAACCAACTATGAGCCAAGCTTCCACTTCCAAAATCGAAGTTCACTAGCCACGAGTTTCACACTTGTGCTTGGCATGGAGTGAGTCTTCCCACACGTGTGTGCGAAAACATAACCTGCTATGATACCATGAAAATTTTCACGGGGCATATACGCAATTACGCCCATTTACAACCAAAAAACTCGAACTAGTATGTTGTGATACCCAATCTCTTATAAACTAATTGAATTCCTCTTAATTTTTCTACGTGGGATTGTACATCAACAGTAATAACGAGCCCATGCCCTCGGGTTCTAGTGCAGTTATGACTCAATTCGAAAATTCTGCGGCGAGGTTCGGGCCCATATACTTACATCTCGTGGAAGTTGCTACGCGATCGCCCACCAATCCCGTTTTTATTAACAGAAGAAATCTTGAGCACTATCAAAATGGAGTTACCTCGTCTCGCCTATCGACTTTCGTGTATTCTAACTGAACTAGACAGCAACGAAAGCTACTAACTATTTCCTTAAAAAAAATGGGGGTTGTACGTTATGTGAACATAATCATGTTGCTATCATCCGAATGTTCTCATGCTTTATAAACTACTGTCTGAAAAATTCATGAGTTCCGTGACTGAATATTCAGTCGGGACTCCCGTACGAAACGTTATTTTCCTTATATAAATCGTTATTCTCCAAGTACGAAAATATTTCGTACAAAACATCAGTCGAATGATTCATATATACAGTCGACTGATTGTTTTGTACAAAATGTTTTCGTATTTGGAGAATAACGTTTCTTACAAGAATAATAACATTTTGTATAAGAGGGAAAAAGCCAAAAGTGACTGAACATTCAGCCACGAGACCCAAGTTACACCCCCATTATCTTTCTTGTTAATTCGTGATGACGACTAGTCTACTCGACTGATTAAACAAAAGCAGACTTCAGTTAAAATTAGTGAAAAATAAGTAATTTTGCCAAAGCAGGCGGTCGCGCCTATATCATATTTATTTTTAATTTTATTTTTCGGACATCCAGGTCTACTCGTACTCTTTTTTTTTTTTTTTTTGGTCAAGGTCTCCTCGTACCTACCTGCTTATAAACAACTTCAAGCTCAAGGCTGGAAACGAGCGGAGAAGACCACCACCCTTCATCAAAAGATTATCCTCTTCTGGCGTCCCTTCTCCTGGTGAGTACCGAAACTAATGCTTCCATCTCAAATGCTGTGTGCATCTCCCTAGTCATCAATGAAGTTGCTATTTACCGTCACATCTAATGTCGAGTCTCAGTTTTCTTCGAACATGGAATGATATTTCAAGACATATACATATATATGTATATATATTTTCCGATGAGACTGATGGAGCCTAACTTTTTCTGGAAGCCCTATTTTATAGTATATGTGCAAAGGGAGTTTCAGAGTTTCGATCTAAAATGAATGCCCATTTATCAGCAGAAGTAGCCAGAGAGGCACTTCAATTTAGTTTCAATTCATGTGTGCCGTATTACTTTTATCCATGGAACAAATGTTCACCATTCTCACCCAGCGCCAAGCAAACAACGTATTTTTTCTGTTACAAGGGAAGCCCACGGGTTTAGAATAATGAAATAGATACTAATAGCTAATAAAAGAGCACGTGTAGTCCTACGGGTAGTGAACCTGAAACCTCTTAGTTAGTTACGATGCATTTTTTTTCTTTCTTTTTGGGAGAATATGATGAGATTTGGAAAATTGTATCTACATAGTCTATTTGAGGATTTGGCCGATTTGCATGGTTATCTATATATACAGAGGAGAGGAAATTAGCTCACATTCTTAAAGCTTAAACACGCGCCAATTAATGAAAAATATGGTGTAGCACAGTGTGCATGTTCATAGTTGTCAAGTAAATAGATTGCAATATAAAATTATTTTGACTCGTGTTGCAGCGTGAAAAAGGTAATCAAACTGTGTTGTAAGGTGTAATTTTTCCTATTTATATATTAGGTGAGAGTCAAGTTTACATATATAAACGTATCTTAGTATAGATTTAGATTGTGATCAAATGCCTTACCTTATGCTATTTTTTAATTTAGTGATAAATATTTATCCTGGTAATTTAGTGTGGGAATGAGTCATATTGAATAATAAATTCTAAATATAATTGATGTTATAACCATACTAAGTAGAATTGAATAATTTTGTAATGCTACTCCTATTTGAAAGGTGTGGAGTCATATATACATATATATGGATGTGGAACGGAAAATAGATAAGACTTTATTGTACTTTTATTTTCCTTTATTTAAAAATCGAGAATAATTTATCGAAACTTCAATTCTTTAAAACCTACTAAATATTGGCATTTTAAGTTAATCTTTTATAATATTTCATTTTCATAGGTGAACATTGTCAAATCATATTTCACATAATTTATGTTAATTTTTTATTTGTAAAATTTAGTAATATATATATATATATATATTTAGCCCATTAATTGGTGCGGGAATGAGTTATATTAGCTACTAAAAATGATAAATTAAAATATAATTAAGCTACAATTAGATGAAATTACCATTATGACCATACTGCTAGAGCCTAAGTATATAATTTTACAATTGTAACATACTTTTAGATGATAGTAATTTTTTTTTCTTCGGTGCAAGATGGTAGCAAAGTATATAGATTGAATGCTAACAATGAGACGCGCAATTTATAGCGGAAGAAATATCGTTTCAAAATTGAGGATGTGCTAATAGTAATCAACTTCATCATCTTGTTCTTTTGTGGGAGCTGGTATAAAAACTGAATCTGATTAAGCTCAGTAGATATCAATACTTAATACAACAGCACTTGTTAAGAGTTCATATAGGAGGAGTCTTAGCATCATGCATGATTAAAGATTTTTAATGCTTATTTCGTATTGTCACAAGATATATATCTATATTCAAAACCCAAATTGATAATTCATTATGGGGTATTTTTGATAATTTTAAAAGCATATGATAGATTTGAAGAAAATGTAAAATAATGGGATATATGGGGTAAAAACCCTTTAAATAAATAGATGTATATATATATATATACACACTGATAGAATCTTAGAAAACTAATCGTTTGTTTGGGAGTTGAGTTGAGTTGAGTTAAGCTCAACTCTACTCTAACTATATATATATATATATATATATATATTTAATTGTGTTGTAATGATTGTGTTGTTGAATTATTAGAAAAAGTGTGAAAAAGTAATGAATATTTGAGAGAAAGTAATGATTGTGTTGTTGAATTGTAGAAAAAGTAATGAATAGTTGAGAGTTTAGTATTAAAAATTGAATTGAATGGTTAAAAAAATTGAAAAAAAAGGAAAAAGTAATAATTGTGTTGTTGAATTGAAGATAAATGGAGTGGAGTGAAGTAGAGTTAAAAAAATAACTATAAAACCAAACATGGCGCCAGCCCAGCCCTCCTAGGTACCGAACCAGACTCTTCATCAAGTCGTGGATAAACCGATTCAAGCAATTCAACCACCGTTTAACTTTTTCTATGTTTTACTTTTCCTTAAATTACGAGAACAATTCTAGGATTTTTTGAAACAAACATTAAAAAAATGGTAAAATTTAAAAGAAAACGAAGAATTTGACGAGTTGCGGCATGAGAATATTTTTATAATTTTCTCGTTTCTTTTAAAAGTTACGTTTACACGGGCTAAATTTGCAAAATTAAAAACCTATAACTTGAAAAAGGAATCTATATATCATAATTTCTATATCTAACATTTTCAATGTATAATTTTTTATACTTTCACAAAAATTGGGAAGTAAAAGACTTTTCATGAAAAAACTTGTCCGCTGGGCTAGTCATTTTGACGGATATATATTGGATTTTTTTCTCTAATTGGGACCTTCCACCTTATTTGCTCTCAAGTCTCATTATATTAAATGCGATCTTCTTTTAATATCAATATATTTTAAAAGTATATCTTTTTATATTAATATGTCAATTCTAATTATAGGTGCACTAATATATTATCTTTGCATATGTAAGTTTTATTAATACTCTTATAAATTTTTAAGGTATAATTTCACAATATATTCTTACCAAATTTCCCACACAACGCATAGGTTATCGCCTAGTTTTATATAATTGAAGTACACTTCTGCAAACGAAAAATCGTTCGTTCCACGAGATCAGCTCACCTTTGGCTATTCTCTCAACTTGTGGTGCAACGTCTCTTCAAGTTTCCTATACATTCATTTTCACGTGAGTAATCAAACTGCAATACAGGACCATCTTTAAAACATTTTTCGATCCAAAAGAATAACTAGCAACATTAAAACTATTAATAAATGCAATAAAAAGAAAATTTTATGAGAAAAAATACCAATGAATCAGAATAATGACGGTGGACAACGTAGCGAGACCAAGACTAGTGGACGGCTATTCACTAGCCTTGTTGAGTCCGATATATACATGCGCATACTAACATAAGGTTTACCATTATTTATTGTTAACAACTTGCATTTAATATATATATATATATATATATTTATTTATTTATTTATTCTCAATCCAATGGAAAATGATTTTATATCATCTACCCCTGAGAAAAAAAAAAGAATGTCTATCTATAATGGATAGATTATTATAGTATAAATTATTCTCAATCTTTTCGTCCGTTTGTCATTACGATAAAGTAAATATATTTAGCTTATGAAATTGACCAGTGATTCACTAAAATAGGCATGTTATTGTAATTCCTCATAAATGGCTTCTAATTTTCTTTTGATGGATGAATGTCTTTTAATTTGACCAACTCATTAAGCGAAGAGGTACAATATTTGAGATATTACTAGTTGAATCCCTCCTTATTTATAGTCACATAGAGATCTGAGACTAATATTTTAGTTGAACCATGTGGGAGGGATAATATACATATGTGACATTTGAAAACCTATATTAAAAGCTTGTTATACTATCTTTTCTTTTCATTTGTTTTTTTTCCTTTCATTTTCTTTTTTGCAAGTTGTGAAAGTTAAGGAAAGTTTATATTAGCTCATGGTATTATATATCTAAGAAAATTTTTAGAGAATTCTCCTAGGATCTTTATCGAAATCTATCAGTATATTTGATATGACTCTAAGACAGCATATCAGTTTGAGCAACATAGCATGTAATCATCTGCTTTGAGTTGTTCTTGGACCTATGAAGATTTTGCCCCTACTCAGATGCGTCTACTAATTCAACTACATGTCCTTTGTTCCTTTTGTGACGCGTGTTCTAATTAATTGAGCTGCGTATCCCTGATCTTGATCAAAACTACACCTGATCATTTTGAAAAACTTCTGTTAAGTTAATTATTTTGCCAGTTTCTCTCTTATATGGAAAGCAGCTCGAAACTCAGGTAGATAGACAACACATGATCTGAGATCCTTTTGTTTTTGTTTTGCTATAGATTTTGTATCACGTGGGGAAGAGGAGGGACCTAGCTAAAGATGGCGCTGTCGCACTTCAGGAAAGGTTGGCAAGATTTTGGCCTTAGAATCCTGATCCCGTTCAGCATATTCCTTCAGTTCTTGCTTCTCGTGGTCACGAGCGGCCATCAGAAACGCTTCCGACCATTTGTGTGCAGGTCCATTCTTTGGGTTTTATATTCGTTAGCAGAGTGGATAGCCATATATTGCCTGGGGGTAATCTCGTTCAAGGTTAGTGTGTCCATTATGACATCAAAAACTATACATGAGGAGGCCAGCATTATCGCGCTCTGGGCACAGATTCTTCTCTCAAGCCTCGGCGGATGCGATACCATCACTGCCTACTCCTTGGAAGACAACGAACTGTGGGGACGGAAGTCTCTTGCAGCTGCATTCCAAGTAGGGGGATCTATATTTCTCATACCACTCGCATGGCATCCATCGGACAACTACTTATCCTATCTAAGCATAGCCATGCTCGTGGTCGCGGCTTTAAGTTGCTTCGAAAGGGTGTATGTTCACTATAAGGCTAGCAAGAATGCACTTACAAAGTCCATGCTCTCTCCACCTAATCCTGGTCCAGATTATCACAAGTTCATAGAGGAGTACTCTTCAAGGAAGGAGGAGGGATATCGGATGACCCTTTATGAGATTGCTCAGATCCCAGACCCCACAAGCACTCGACCTGAGCAAGATACATCCAATGATGATGCGGCAAATCTTGTCCAAGCAAGGGCACTGTTTCCCGTTTTCCAGCAGCTTTTCGTGGATCTCATTCTAGGCGATAATGACATGATTGCGAGCATCAACTTCTTCTGCGGCTTGACACCACTGAATGCTTTCAGGATAGTGGAAATGGAAATCCAAACCATGTCCCATTTGCTCCACACCAAAGCTAAGGTCCTTTGTACTTGGTGGGGTGGCCTTCTTCGCCTGATAACTATTTTAATGTCCTCAACAGTTCTAGGTTTTTTCGTCAAATTAATGGTTGAAGATCACTCGAGTTTGAAGTATGAATGGCCTGACAAGATCACGACATTGCTGTTGCTGATTTGGACTGTTCTTCAGGAGTCATCCTTCATCCGTTTTCTGGGTGAAATACAGGGTCAGAGAGGCTACTTCCATCCGCTTTATGTTGTACTACCAGTGTCCTCATACAAGTGTCCTGCCAATCTACTTATTTCATCTCTTAGAATGCTAGTGCAAATTGGGCAATATACAGGAATCCTCATCCGTAGAATGACCACCTGTATCTGCCACATCAACTGCCGCATCGACAAGAACAACAGCTGGTCGAATTCCATGGGGCAGTTCTGCTTGCTCGAGTATTGCATCAGAAGGAAAAAGGGGTGTTTGTGGAAAATGCTCGAGTATTTTGATGTGGACAAGGTCATCTTCTACACACCATACAAGGAAATAGGCGAGGATCTGAAGCAGTTCTTATTTGATATGGTTTGCAAGCGGAGCCATATCATCCAGGAGAATCTATACAACAGGCTGGGGATTCGATCCCCAGCTGGTCAGTTGATGAACCAAATTACGAGCACTGCAATGACAGCGAGAGATCTGCTCAGGCAGAGCAATCTCCATTACCTGGATTGGAGTACAGAGTTGGAGTTCGATCATCAGATCTTAATTTGGCACATTGCTACCGATCTATGCAGCTATGAAGATCGAAACTGTAATGAGGCCATTCTCAGAAACATCAAGCTGAGCGAGCAACTTTCGCGATACATGGCCTACCTCCTGGTCGATTGCCCTTTCATGTTGCCCAGAGGGATTGGTCATATCAGAATCCAGGACACTTCTGCCGAGGCATCACGAGTCTTTGGTGGAGGAATTACCGGTTCCAGAGACAATCACCTCAATGAAGCATGTAAGAGGCTCCTTCGGGTGACTGAAATGGCTGAAATGAAACCAGAGCAGGTAAAGGGCAGCATCAGCAAATCTGTTCTGTTTGAGGGGCACAGGCTTGCGGGGGAATTTCAATACGATCGCAAGAGGCATCGTGGCATGAATGCCGCGGAATTCCGCAAATTCAAATGGGAGACTATCGCAGGGGTCTGGATTCAGTTCTTGCTCTACGCTGCAAAAGAGTGCAGCGGAGAATCTCATGCCAAGCAGCTGAAGGTTGGAGGAGAGCTTCTCACACATACTTGGATGATGATGGCACATTTTGGCTTGACCGATCACTTCCAGATGCGCCAGGGCTCCTTCATAACCAATGTTGTATTGCAATGAGGGGGGGGGGGGGGGGGGGGGGGGGGGCAACCATATGTCTGTAGATTGCCTTTTTTTTTTTTCGCCTCTTTTTTCCTTGTTGAGACCACATGTATCCTCCTTCTATTAACGGACATTAAGGTAGTGTTTGATAAATTAAGCATATAATTAGTTAATGGAAGAAATTTATAGGAAGAAAGAATGAATGAATAAGGATGAATAAGTAGAGAATAACTTATTTTATTAAGTTAAAATTTTTTACAGTGATTTTTTATTTAAAAATTAAGTAGTTTAAACTTTCATCTTTCATCTTTTCCTCTTTCTTACATTCATTTTCTCTTATAATTAATTTGTAATTAACTTTTAAGCATTTATTTAATTAAGTTAAACAAACACACCCCGAGTCTTTTCGGCATTGACTTGAATATGAATTTTTACTGGAGTCTGTGAGGTCCTTTTTTTTTTTTCCCCTTTCGATAAACAAGTTTATACTCTTGAAATCATGGAAAAAGAGTACAAGGGATACGAGCAAAATGAAAGCTTGGACGGCAAAGAGAGAAGACATATTCCAAGCAAGACTACAAATCGAAGCTATTAAAAATAATATTAATAAATAACTGCTTAATGAGATAGCCCCCGAATTTGCCAAGATATTCTGTTGTCATATCATCTTCACTCTCCTCCAAAGATCTTTGATGCTCAAGAGCCTGCGCTCTTGACAGCAGACTTGATGCAGCCCCCGATATTATGTTTTGAACAAGCGAATCGACAAGTGAATAATGCCTGAACAGCCTTGCCAGAACAGCCTATAGTTTCTAGCAGCATAGTGACGTTCACAACTCCACCTGCCAATATTCCTCATTTCCTCATTATTACGGGATACTTTATTAATGTATATTGGATGTATATTATGTATTTGGATACTTAGGATTGTTAGCGTAATTATACAATCTAGAATCCCGTAGTTTTAGATAGTTTAGATATTTCCCTTTTCCTTGTAACAGGCTATTAGCCTATTTATGCTCTTGAACGCTCAATAATAGTTTTTGAGCTTGACAATTCAGAAAACATCATGGTATTAAAGCACCTTCGTTCTGGGACCGATTAATCTTGTGAGAGATGTTGGATTTGAGTGATACTGAAGAAAGTCAAAAGAAGGGTACCGAGCTCCCAAAGGTGAAGGAAATAGGGGATAGTTCGGGCAAGAAGCCAGGGATCCCAGCCGTGTATCGACTCACCTCTCACCTCTCACCTCAGCCGTTGTTACGGGGAATATCTTGATCAATTGTCACCTAAATGGTGACAACTATTTGACGTGGTCACGTGCTCGCTTTAAGAGCGAATAGCAAAATACCTTTCATCGATGGGTCACTCGAGAATCCTGAAGAGGGTGACCCGATGCGGGAAAGGTGGGAAGTGTGTAATTCCACAGTATTAGCATGGATTTTCAACACATTTGAGAAGGACCTCCAGGCAACCGCGACTTGTGCAGTTGATGCTAAGAGTTTATGGGATGACCTCAAGGAGAGGTACTCTCAAGGAAACCAAACTCAAATTTATCAAATCAAGTCCAAGATTCGTCTTCTCAAACAAGACAGTCTAAGCGTGAGGGATTATTATGGCAAGTTGGAAGAATTTGTGGAATGAATTGGATTTTGTAAAATACCCACTTGAACCTACACGGACTTGAGTCCATTTGCAACCCAAAAACTTAAGCTAATAGGTTACTGGACCCAAGCCTCATATAAGCTTGTGGTTTATTTCTCAATTTTTCGATGTGGGACAACATATCTCAACACCCGCCCTCACGTGGCAATGTATGGTCCAACACATGCCACATGCCTTAAACACCCGCCCTTAACAACTAACCCGAGCCGGGCATCCTCTTCCGTGCTCGGGTAAGGGGGGATAAATACCAAACTAGCCTCAAGTTTCACACTCGGGCCTAATTAGAGGTGCACCTTTAGCTACCTCGGAATTGGACCGGACCACTCTTGGACTTGATTAACATGAGGCACACTCTTGGCTACCTCGAAATCGAATCTGGCACGATGTGAGCCCACATGAGCGCGCGGAAGCATAACCCGCTTTGATATCATGTAAAATACCCACTTGGGCCTACACGGACTTGAGCCCATTTGCAACCCAAAAGCTTAAGCTAATAGGTTACTGGACCCAAACCTCATATAAGCTTGTAGTTTCTTTCTCAATTTTTCGATGTGGGACAACATATCTCAACAGATTTCTATCTCGATATTCCAGCCTGCAATTGTGGTGCTAACGATCGGATTATGGCACAACAAGAGACGTAGAAACTCTTTCAATTCCTCATGGGACTCACCTCTTAGTTCGATATGGTTCGTTCAAACATCCTGAGTGTCGAGCCAATGCCCAATGGTAATAAGGTTTTTCAAATGGCCGCACAAGAGGAAGGGCAGAAAATGGTTGCACGGACCAAGCCACCGTCTGATTCTATGGCTTTTCTCGTTAAACGAGGGAGAAAATTACTTGAGTGATACAAATTTTTTTAAGTCGTAACGCGAATGGTATAAAATCTTTTTTTTTGTAACAATTTGGTACAAAATGTATCAAATTGTTTCAATCAAGTCCACTTCGTCAATTTTTGCAGATGCCGTGAAAACTTTTTGACGTGGTACGTGACGTGATAAGTTGTATCGTACGTAAGCTCAAATCTTTTAGAATGATGTAACAAATGGGTACAGAACTTAACAAATGGGTACAAAACTTTTATTAAGATGTAACGGAATTGTACAAAACTTTTATTAAGATGTAATAAATTGATATAAATAGTGGAACAAATGAGATAATGTTAAAGCATATTAACCTGCTTTAAAGTAACTTTAGCAGCACAATATGAATTATTTTCCCTTTCAAAGCAGTAACAACCCATGTAACTCAGCAACAATATAACATGGAATACCATATCTGCCTCTCACCATATTCAGTAAAGAACTCTCATAATTAAATGGCCAAGAGTTACGAAGACAGCTACATCCAATTGCAATAATAAAAGGGCAGATTGTTCTTTCCAAATCTCAATAAAAGAAACATTAATATATATATATATTGCTCTTTAAACCTATAAAAAAAGGATATTATTCTTTCCACCACTAAAACATCAAAAAATGTCGACAATGTTCTTTCTACTAGTATCAAAAGGGGGCAATACAAGGCCAACAATTATACCAAATCAGTTTCAACACGAGTATCAAAAGTGCAGCATTTGTAATCTTACATAAAAAATGAACATCAAAACGACATTTTATATCCTAATTGCCAACATGTGGTGGCTGGCTTAAGGAACCTGATGTCTTTGCCTTCCTTCGTGTTGTTGATGACTCTTGGCTGAGAGAACGTGGAGCAGATCCATCACATGTGATTTTGCTTCCCTTGCCTCTTCTTTTAAGAGACCTAGAAGGCCCTATTCCTCAATTATTTGTCCTTTGTCTCTAAGATCTTGAAGCATATGCAGTAGGTGGATAAGGTGGTGGCTGTGATGTCCTAATAAACTGAGACTCAAATTGGCCATGAGCAGGGGCAGGTGGTTGGGGAGAAGCTTGAGGATCCAAACAATTAGTAACCGCAAAAGTTTCACATTTTCATGAAAATGTGTATGTATTTGATATGTATACCTAGGTAACATTGCTTTGGATAAACTCTGATCTATAAAAATGTGGATTAGCAGATGGGAGCTCGGGAACACTGTCATATATGTTGGGAATTGGTGTATGCTCTAGAGGCAATCTATAATTAGTTCTGTAATATGATATCTATTTCATTATAAAACGAGGCATTTCTGTTATTGTGTAGATTGCGTTAAATATGATTTTACACAATAATGTCCTTGGAATAGTATGTTCAATAGGCATCAAGTGTGACTTGATTGTGAGATCCTATAATTACCGAACATTATTCCTAAATGTCCATAGTCAAAGTATTATCGTTAATTAGGACAACGATAATACGATTAGACTAGTGTGAGTGTTGATTGATGACCAAGTCTCACAGGTCATGGATATGTAGATATCAAATCACACCACATGTATACATTAAGAGTAATGTGTATTGGACTGATCCGCCATGAGATTGCTACATGGGTTGTTACGTGACTGTCATTAGCATATCTCAAAGTGACTATAGTGTAATGGTCCTTTGACTTGAGGTCACCATGGATTCCTACATGTAATGTCGTATATTTTGATACTGTCAAACGCCACCGTAACAGGCTGGTTATAAAGATAGTTATTAGGTATGCCACAAAGCATGAAAAAGAATGCGAGTGACCAAGATAGGATTTGTCCCTCCTACGAAACGGGAGCAATATCTCACGGCCACTTGGCGGTTAAGTCTAAAAGTGTATGCATACCCAAATGAGTCGATATAATGATATCGAGCTCATTTGTTCTGATAGACTTACCCGGTAAACCAAGAAAAAGAGATATTGAGCCATACAAGGATGTCATCGACCATGCCTTGGGCTCAATAGAGATATAGAGGACAAAGAGATTATATTACATGGTAATATAGGTCACGAGGTTCGTCGAGAAATTGACTTTTCGATTACTTGAGTAACAGTGATGCATTGCTAGATGCCAATATTGAAATAGATATTTCGATATTACTATTAACGTAATTGGGAACCTACAGGGTCACACACTACGACTAAATTGACGAGATATTTTGAAACAATAAAATCGTCTAATAGAGATTAGATGATTTATGGTGCGACTAATTAATCGGATATTTAATGAGATTAAATTTGTCGATTAATTAGACTCGATTTATTAGATTAAATGGACCAAATTGATGCACGATTAATACGGTGACACATGGCAGTTTGGGATCCTTAAATCCTCTTGTCCCACATCGGTAAGGAGACTTGAAAGTCTCCCCCCTGATGCTTATATATATGTGTGCATGTAAATGTACATACATATATACGTGTGCTATATATATACATATATATGTGATATATATGTATGCATAAGCATATACATACATATGTGTGTACGTGCATTAATGTGGGGAAATTCAAGTTGAATTGTTCAATTTGAATTAACCCCATTAGTCTTAAAATTTCGGGTGTTGCATCGGTGTTTCTTTCGAGTATTGGCCACTAGCACCGCCGATCTCGAAAACTCGTCGATAAAGTCGGTGTGGATACCAGTAGAGGCGTCACGCGTGGGACGCTCGGTCAACAATTTTAAATATTCCAGGTACGCTTTTATTTACTCTTATTCTTCTAGTAGGTCTTAGGATTAGTTTCACGGGTAGGAAATTTTGAATTTCTGTTCCTTTTTCGCTTTCGTTGCGCCCCGTGAAACTAGCAATATATTCTCCTTCTCTTTTCCTGTAAGTAGCTTGCAAACCGAGAAATTAGATCGCTGAAATGAATGAATATAAGGAATATATATTTGTCTAGTAGTAACTCACAATGTTTTATTGGCTGGAACTTCCACTTGGCAAATCTTGCTCTGTGTTTGAAAGACATGTTGAAACACTCATTCCTCTCTTTTTACAAGTCTTTTTATTATGACCAGCTTCTTTGCATATTGAGCGCTTCATTTTCATGCAGTCTTTGTTTCCAATAATCTCGATGCCATATTTAGCAACTCGTATAGTTTGCTCATTAAGACCCTTTCTTCTAATAGTTTGGGGTCTACCCTTTTTTTGCTTCAAGGGATGAGGTTTTATTGGTTCCAAACTAGTCGGGTCATAATCATCTAGATCTCTGAATGGATAGATAATTGGTTCATGACAAGCTTTGAAGCTTGCAACACTATAGATAGGATGGATAAAATCTTCTGACTTCCTCCTTTTTAGTTGTATACATGCAATTGCATGGTGACAAGGGATACTTGAGGGTTGCTACTGCTTGCAATTGCATGTCAAAGCAAGCAAATCCACCACATAGAGTTTTTCAACAACAATCACACTAAACTTACCTGCCCCAGACTCAATTGGTCAACACCCTGGGGCCTACTCATTGTACCTCTCAAGCTTCTTCAGAATCTTAAGACAAAACCTCACATTATACTTGTCTGCAAGTTTCCTTTTCATGGACATTCTTTTCATCAGTTTTGTTCTAGTACTCTCAAACAATGTAATAATAGGCTTGTCCCTTTCTTCTAAATTCTACTTGTACAATAAAAAAGATTACACATTATTAAACAACCACTGTGAAAACTTTTACTGGAACAAAACATCAGACTTGGGGTATTCCCTAAAATGGGACTTTGACCATTATGATGGAGGTTTATCTTGGAGCCATTTCCAAGCTTTCTCATCTTGTATTCTTAACACCTCCACGTGCTTCCTGGATTCTACTGGGTAAGTACCCTTGACAGTAGCCCCTAATAGGTCTTTCAATTCCTTCCCCTTCTTGATAGTGTCTGCTCTGCAAATGTTTTTTCATAAATGTCGAGTACAAAACCTTTTCTCTTCAAGAGAAAACAATTCATCAAGGAATTGAACTAACCCCTTGATAACAGAACACAAGAAAAAAAAACACTGTCAGCAAGTCCTACGAGTAAATAGGCATTTAAGTAGGTTTAAAAAAATTAACACAGATATGTCAGTAAACCTAATCAATTTTTAATAAAACCATATGTTCTCCTTATCTCCCATAAAAGTCCAAGGGAAGAATCATCAATATTCAAGTCTCTTGCCAAATTTTCTAAAAACCATGACCATGATTCTTTATTTTCAATCTCCACCACCCTAAATGCTATAGGATAAATGCAATCATTTGCATCTATTCCCACTGCAGTTAGGAGCTGTCCATTGTATTTTCCCTTAAGCCAACACCCATCCAATCCAATTAATGGTCTGCAACCAGCTAGGAAACCTCTCTTGCGGGCATCAAAACATACATACAAGATATGATGGTCAGTCCCTATTAAAACAGAGGAACTAGGATTGGTCTTTCTTAATTCTTCAAAATAGTCCCATAATTTTGCATATTGTTTCTCGTCTGAAATCCTTAATAAGTTCATAGCATAATTCCTAGCCCTCCATAGCTTCATCCTGTTGCAGTTGGCCTTGAAGTCATGGTCAAGCTGATGTGCAAAAGACTTGGAGGACCAGTTTGGGTCAGCCCAGAGCTGAGCTTTATAAGTCTCACCTAGCCACTTATAACTAAAATATATGTCAGGAACTTCCTTCCCATGTGTGTGCTTGTCCTTACACTTCTTAATTTGCAATACATTGTGCATTTTATTCCATGCTGACCTTAGCATCCATCCATCACAATTCTTGCACTTGGCATTGACTATGTCCTTTTCATTCCTCACTATGGCCACGTTGACTTTGTTCACGATACCATATTGCTTCACAACATCCTTTAACTCCTTCATTGTTCCAAACAACATACCAATTACAAACTTTGGATATTGCAAGTCTTATTCTTGCCTGAATTCCGGTAACCTACTTGCACTCCCACCTTCATCGCCAAAGTCTATGCTCTAGAAGCCATCAGACTCATCACTTCCATTCCCCGTCTCCCAATCACCTTCTTCATCAGTAACATCGACATGTGGTTCTTCTCTGATTTCAAAAGGGTGGCTACTCCTCTTCCCATGTCGAATGCCTTCTTGCAATACAATATTCACATCCACAAGATCTACATCATTTGTCATGTCATTATCAGTATCATTCAATTTAGAACCATCATCCTCATTTGCATCTTCAACTAGCATATCTTCCATATATATTGATTGAGCTCCCATAGCAGGAGCAGGAGCATTCTCCTCTATCTCTAAAACTTCCATAAACCCCATGTCATTCAAATGCGAGTTTACATACTCAAAGTCCTCTTGGACATCAACTGAAGACACATCTCTATTTGCATCTCTCACAGCCTCCCCTGCATCTCTAATACCCTCCTGAGCATCTCCTGCATCTTCCACAGCCTCCTTTGTGGACAAAAACCAAAACCCAATCATTTAAATGTTTAACAAGGGCTAGAAAAGCAAAAAAACCTTAGACATTCTAAACATAACAATTGCGATCCCAGTTGACCACTCAATATCGACCAGATAAGTTTTCTATGCTCCATCAATGGTCGCCAATAGTAATTTATCACCAGCAACACCAGATAATCCAAGCTTACACACCTTGGCATGTCCTTTTGACTTCACCCAAAACCTAAAATCTAAACCACAAACATCATCGACAAGGTAGGCTAATAGATTACTTATCATACATGGGAGCAGGGTCCAAGGAGCTTAAATCGTGGGGCATTGTAGACAAACCAAAACATTGCATGTGCTCTGACTCCTCTCACCGACTGCAACGAAACCCTAGCCTGATTGCAAGTAGAAGGAGAGAAAATTGAGAAACAACCACTGTCATCGTCTCCTCTCAACCCTCTGTCTTGTTTTCTCTTTCAAGTTTTGCTTTTTGTCTTTTTTTTTTTTTTTTCAGCTTTTGGATTATTTCCTACCTTAGGAACTCGCGTTTTAAGTTTTGAGCCACGTATGATACGACTTGCCACGTTAGGTACCACGTCAGAAAGTCTTCATGGCGTCGGCGGAAATTGACGGAGTGGACTTGATTGAAACAATTTGATACATTTTGTACAAAAATTGTTACAAAAAAAAATTTGTACCATCTGCGTTAAACTTAAAAAATTTTGTATCACCCAAGTAATATTCCCTTAAAGGAGGAGGGGAAAGTTGGGCTGGAACCAAGGGAATGAAGCAGCAGCAGTTCGGGTCGGGCTAGACTGGATTGGATTTGCTCAGGATCGGGGCAGCGGTCTGGGTCGAACTGGTCGGGCTCGGGGGTTGGACAGTGTCAGGGAAAGCAAGGTTATGGATCGTGCCAGTAGTATGCATAGGAAGGTCAGCGATCTAGGTCGAACTAGAGGAGCAACTGTTGGGCTCTAAATAGGTACCCAGCAGACTTTGTTAAAGGAAAGAAGCCCGCAACTGGGAGAGGACCCAATCAGCAATTCGGACCGGGAAGACAAGCCATAGCCTGGGCCGAATCAGCAACAGCAGCATAGCGGCCCAATGCGCGCCAATGTTGTCCAAGAAAATTCGGCGACCAGTAGCTCCCAGCTTGGACAACAGGAAGCATTGCTCGAAGCTCAATTTCAGAAATTGTTTGGCATGTTGGCAGGAAAAGATTATGATCCTACTCGTCTTACTGGTAACGATTTTATTTATATTGATTCAGAGTGGATATTAGACACCGGAGCATCAAGACACATGACGGGTTGTCTTGACTATTTTACTGAATCCTCGTCCATTAAAGGTGATGCACTGGTATACATTCCAAACAAAGGAAAACTGCAGGCTGCTCGACTTGGAAAAGTGAAGATTGTGAATTCTCTGGAATTATCTGATATGTAATTTATGCCCAGTTTTAATTGCAATTTGATATCCATTGCCCAATTGTCTGTGGATATGGATTGCAAAGTAATTTTTTGCTTAAATTTATGTGTGATTCAGGATTGCACTTTGAGAAAGATACTTAGAGTGGGTAAGCTACGGGGGGTGTCAACTATTTGAGACGCGTGGCAATTGCATTGGTGGCGTGTTCAGCGGTTAGCAGTGGACCCCAAGACATCTGGCATCGAAGGATAGGTCATCCCTCTCGCAGTATTAAATCAGTGGGATTAATCTCGAAATTAATCAGTGGAATAAGGAGTGTGATGTATGCTTGAGAGCGAAGCAAACACGCTCCCCATTTTTTTTTGAGTTTGAATAAAGCTGATTTCCCGTTCTAGTTAATACATTGTGATTTGTGGGGACCTTACAAAGTTAAATCAACTTTTGGGGGCAATTATTTTTGACAATTGTGGATGATTTCATTGGGGGTGTGTTTGGCTTTATTTAATGCACGATAAATCTGAGATAACTCAATTTCTTATTAATTTCTGCAATCTCATCAAGAACCAATTTGATCGAACGATTAAGGTTATTAGAAGTGTTAATGGAACAGATTTTTTATCACGTGAGTTGCAGGAATATTTCTTGGCAAATGGCATTGAGCATCAGACGTCCTGTGTTGACACGCCGCAATAAAATGGTCGTGTAGAGGAAGCACATGCACATTTTAATCGTGGCCTGGCACTCATGATTCAAGCTTCTCTTCCCATGAAATTTTGAGGAGAATGTGTACCAATAGCAATGCATCTGATCAATATGACGCCCACACCATTACTAGATAACAGTTGCCTCTACGAGGTACTATTTCAAAGGCTGCCTAATTACACTAATTTGAAGGTCTTTGGTTAGTTGTGTTATGCTCGTAATCATCCGCGAATCAAAGTAAGTTTGTTGAAAGATCTAGGTGATGTGTTTTTATTGGCTACCTGCACGGGAAAAAGGACCGGCGTCTCTATGATCTTAATTCATGGGAAATTTTTGTTTCACGGGATGTTCATTACTGCGAAGACGCACTTCCATTTGCAGCTAATAAAGAGGTTGAGCCGAGTAAATCAACGGATAGTACTCCATTATATGTCGATATAGGAGCATCTGGTGAGGGCCTGGAAGTGGAAGGGCGTCTGGGCAGGTTTCGGGAAGGCCCAATGAGTCGGGCCACCATTATGGGACCGGGCCGAGGAGAGGAGACAGGCCTGGAAGGATATCTGCGCCGATTTCAGCAAAGCCCAATGAGTCGGGCCAATACTGGGAGCAGCGGGCTGAAAGGGGGAGCGGGCGACAGCATGCCGACTCTCATCCCGGTCCGAAACTGCCTGAGCAGTCCGGTTCAGAATAACATGGGCAGACTACGGTGGAATTGATTGATACAGAGGAAGGGGTAGGCAGAGAGGAAGATAAGCATGATTTGGAAGACATTATTTTGCGGCGATCTGAGCGAATTTGAAAAGCACCGGGTCATTACATAGATTTTATATTCCACACGGCAACAACACAAGCCCCCACTTCATACATGCCATACATTATTGACATTTGAAAAAAAAAAAACCCAAATTACCTCACTAGAACAAAGGAAATAATGCATGGGCAACACGGGGTCGTTACACAAGTCACTTGGAAAAAGGGAAGAAGGAGAATTAGATGGGGGGAAGGCAGGAGGAATATATCACAAGGGCATTAATCCCACCACATTTCTCAATGCGAAAATGACTGCCCCAGATACCGATGGTTCAGTGGGCTGCACCTTCGTTGCATTTTGAATATGAATCTGCTCTCAAGGTTGGCCGCATTGGATTCAGTGATCATGAAACCTGACAGAAATAAAAAGAGTTGGCACTTGCCAATAAGATAAGAGCATGAAGATAAAATATGCTTTGAATGTGTTCATATAAAAGTAATCAGAACAGATGGTTTCCTATCCATTGCAGCACGACGACAAGCTGAGAGAAACTCACCTTAATTAGAAACGCAGCATTTCCATTGTTTTTTCTGCAATATGTATTCTGATTATCCAGATTTCTCTCGACATCTTTCACTAGATCCTCAAGCACGTTTGTCAGTGTGAGTTCCTTCAACATGCCCAAGTGCTTCACCCTGGGGAATTTTTTCATCATTGGACATTCCCGAATTTCCATTTCGTGAAGGTTGGACATGTCTCCTGATTCCACAATCACTTCCTCAAGATTTTTCAGTTTCCACAGTTTCAGGATACGCAGTTCAGGAAAACCAGTGCATCTCATTTTTGATCCAGTGTAGGATTCAGCAAAAAGCCTAAGCACGGCTAGTTTAGGAAGTGCACGTCCCAAAAGTCCCATGGAATCCTCATCTAGACAAGACTTTGACAGGGTAAGTTGCCTGATGCTGCTGGAAAGTACCACTACCAGTTCACCGGCATGCTGGGGCTGTCGGGTGGGGTCGATCCCTAACTGCATGTCGGGTTGGTTTCCAAGCTGTTCTGCGGGCTGAGCTACTGGTTCGACTTCAGGTTGGAGTCCTGGAAACCCAGATTGAACCTGTTCTGCGGGCCCAATTTCTGGCACAGTTTCTGGTTGATTTCCTGGAATGGCATGCAGGGGCGATCCAGTGAGCTCAAGCTCTGACTGCACGTCAGGCTGGTTTCCTGGAAGGGCAAGCTGTTCTGCAGGTTCTGTTGACACGATTTCTGGTGGGTGAACTGCCCCTACCACTTCCAGTCCAATGGCATGCTGGGTTGGTCTGACGAGGTCGATCCCTGTCTGCACGTCAGGTTGGTTTCCAGGAAGGGCAAGCTGCTGTGCAGGCCGAGCAACTGATATGACTTCAGGTTGGCGTCCTGGAGTCCCAGATTGGACCTGTTCTGCTGGTCCAATTTCTGGCGCGATTTCAAGTTGGTTTCCTGGAACAGCATGCTGGCGTGATCCAGCAAGCTCAATATCTGATTGCATGTCAGGCTGGTTTCCTGGAAAGGCAAGCTGTTCTGCTGGCTTGGCTGCTGACTCGACTTCAGGCGGGTAAACTGCAGGTTGATTCTGTGCTGCTGCAGGTTGGTCCGCTAGAGTTGCAGTCTCCGGTTCACTTAATCTTAACTTCGTGAGCAAATATAATTTCTGCAGATTCAAGTGGGATGACAAGTTCAACTCTTCACGACAATCATATGGATCAGAAGGATCAGTCGACGACAACCTTAGAGATCGAAGGAGTGTGTTTTGGGAAACAAGGGCCGCTGCACCTCCAACTGAAGTTGGATGGTATCTCAGTTTTAGTTTCTCAAGTTTGTTCATTCTCTCGAGACCACTAGGTGAAGATCTCCCTTCACCTATACACAACCCGGTCAAGGTCTGAAGATTTGAGGATATTTTTTTGTGACATGAGGAATCAATTTGAACCTCTTTCATATAAGGATGATGAAGCTTGCCTGAGTTGTAAATAGGGCTGGGAATAGAGATTACATCGGTGTTCTTCAGGCCTAGAGTCTCCAGGTTCGGCAGTTCACTTATAGACCTCGGCAGTGAATCTATCAGAGTCGATCTTAGCCCTAAGAGCCTCAGAAGTGTCAGTTTTCCCATAGAGTCGGGCAACTGTGGCTTGTAGACCCCCTCCAAATCGAGAACCTTCAACAATGCGAACCGACTCAGAATCATGGAGTCTAACACTCCTATTTCTTTGGTGGTTTTACCCCTAGCTTTCAAGCTGAGACATATGTAAGATCGAAGGTCGTCTTGCAGTTGTTGATCATTTGTGTGCGAGGCTGAGGCATTGTCTTGGTATTTCACGAACCTGACCAGATGTTGGTGGTCATCTTCATGCTGACAGACAGTAAGGAGGTTCTTTGAAGTCTCGTTGAAGTTGTCAAGCATGAAGAGTGGTACCCGGCAAGTTTTAGGGCTTCCATCTGGCTTCCATTTTATTACCTCGATTAACTTTGCTCTAAACAGTTTGTTAAAGCATATTCTGGCCAGATCTTCCGGTTCTTTGTGGGGGGGGGGGGGGGGGGTGTGTTGATCATCCTGAACCACCTTTTTGCAATCCAAGAAACCCTCGGAAACCCATAAGCACAAAGCCCTGCGCACTGAGATCTCGAATCCTCTGGGAAATAGGAACATGTAAAGTAAACAGGCCTTAAGTTGGAGGGACAATCTGGGGCAACACCAAAACAAGGTTTCAATTGAAGAGTTAGAGCTTCCTGGAGATGTAGAATTAGAGCACAATGCTGCCCGAAGTGAAACTTCCCGAGGAAGTGGTCCGAGATCGAATGTTTTAGCCCACAGAGTCGTAGATGGATCCACCTCCCCAGTGTTGATGAGAATTCTGTTTCCACCTGTCCCGTGTAAGTACCTCGTTAGCGCTTTCCAAGCATTGTCCCTGGCCTTGACATCATCCATGATGATGAGATAATGGCCAGGTCCGCTCAGTAGTTTGGTGAGCTCCTCACCCAATAGTTCTTCTTCTTCTTTTGCACTATTTGTGAAGTCCAGCTTCAGCCCTGAGGGGCTCAACTGCACCAATAGGTCACGCAAGACCTCATTTTTTATGAAATTAGCTGGTACAGACACCCATGCTCGGCGGTCGAAATGGTGCTTGATCCGCACGTGTTCATAAACAGCACGCACAACCATTGTCCTGCCAGAGCCTCCTTGGCCACACACAACGAGCTGCTGGTAGTTGTCCTGAGCATCATTCCGTTGTTGCCTCCAACCAACTCCTCAACCAGTCTGTTCCTGTCAAAAATCTGGCGTGGAAGAAGCCGGTTTTGGATCTCCCAGTCCCAGCGGCAGATTTCACTGATACCCTCTTCTAAATCCAAGGAAGACATGGGGAAATCCACGAAGCCGTCGATCCAGTGGTCCTCACCATTCGCAGAACAGTGGACCAAATGACACCTAAGAGCAAAACTCTTCTCCTTTCTTCCCCCAAGCAAGCCGTCAACTTCTTTATCTATCCTGCATAGACTTGGTGAATAACGAATTTGCACGTCGTCTCAGCCAAGTTCTCTGCGGAGCTTGCCAAGGACCCCATCCCTTTCTCGGTCGTGCAGATCCAGCGCTTTCGTGCAAAGCAGAAAGGTACGAACCTTGTCACATTGAGAAGCATGTAGTTGAGTTGCCATGTATCAATTCCGCATCAGTTTTTGCAGCAGATGGGCGACGGGAAACTGAGTTACAGTACAAGTTTGGGATTGGGAAGGGGAAAAGGATGACCAATTCAGACAGCAGCTGGTCTTATTACAAGAATTTAAATAAAAAATCTAAATAAAAGAGCACGGGGTATCACTGATGAGGATTGAAGTCGAGACCTCATGGTTTTGGATGGTGACTGTCACTGCATCAAATTCCCTTCCTCATTATTATGTGTTTTTAAATAAAGAGTCAATGACACAAATAGATATGTGATTTGCTCATTGTCCCACATCTAGCATGTGTTTTATATAATTACACAAACATGGATCGGGTCTGAATTTTGTCACAGATCTAGCATGCCCGTCCAATTCCATCAAAAATATCCATTAATGCTTATGTGGCTGTTACTGTACCACGTAAGTAATGAAGCCACTATCTGAATGACACATGTCAGGTCGGACCCATACAAATTTTCAAGAACGCCCAAATCTTTTTCATCTTTCGAAATTGGCCCATTCCACCCACAGTACCCACTTACTCTCTATTCCTCTAAGATTTCTTTCCTTTATCTTCCTACTCCTCTCCGGAGAAGCCTCAACTCCGACTTTGGCTTCCAACGAGGTGCCCTATTTCGATCGTCGATGTCCCTCGCGGCCGGCTCTCTCCCTCGCATCTGTCGATCTCTTGTAGGCATCCCCTTTAGCAGCTTACTCTGCCATTGAAATCCCCCAAGAGCTTCCCTCGGTAGAGCCTCACAGTTCGCAGAATTTCATCGGACTAACTCCGATTTCGAAAACCTCATTACTCGACATCCAATTTATCCTTCGCTTCGTCGAATGGGGAGAGGCACCATGAGGAGCGTCGATTCTTCTAGAGGGAGAATCGAGCTTCAAGTTGGAGGTCCTCAGTGGAGGCCCAAGACTTGAACATCCCGTTTGGATTGAAAGTTTTTGACTTTGATTGAGAAAAATGACATAAATAAATGTTACCGTTGTGGAGCCCACCATCTCTGCTCTCCCCTTCTCTCCCCGTGACTTTGATCAGTCTTCCAGGTAGAAACAGAACAGGCCCCCCTCCCAACCTTCTTCTCCCCCTGCGACAGAACGCCGGCCCCCTTCTTCTTCCTCCTCTACTCGACATCGTTGAAGATTTTCTTTGCGAATCTGTCCGTCATTTGCCTCCTAGTGGTTGTCCTCTGCGAACGCGTGAAGCCGCTGGCCCTACCTCTGAAGCATTCAGTTGGCAGTGCATCTGAGAGCAAGCGGACGAATTTTGTCGTGCCCCTACCAGTTCTTACTCTTCTTAAGAGGCGCCTGAGCTCACTTGCCACTTCCACATCGATGTTGAAGGTAATTTCTGTGACCAATGTCATGTTACATTTTCTTTGCATCAGTGAATTGCTGGTTGGGGAAAGAAATTGTGCCTACTGTTACTGTGGGTTGAAGAAATGTTCGATTTTTGGTCTTGCATTGGTGTGTGTTCTGTATAGCAGTTGATTGATGAATTTGTTGGACCAATTTCATGTTATTGTGAACGGTTGCATCGTTGCATTGCTGGTTCAGTAAAGAATTGTAGCTTGCCCTTACCGTTGGTTGAAGATATGTGCGATTTTTGGTGGATTTCTGTTGGATTGTGTTCTGTATAGTAGTTGATTGATGAATTTGTTGGACCAATTTCATGTTATTGCGAATGGTTGCATCGTTGAAGGGCTGGTTTAGTAAACAATTGAAGCTTGCCCTTACTGTTGGTTGAAGAAATGTGTGATTTCTGTATATTTTTCCGTTGGTTTGCATTCTATATAGCTGTTGCTGGAATTGTTGCTGCCATTTGCTTCAGATGACATGAGACTAATCTGTTCATCGTGACTGTGTGTTGCTTACCGTCGTTGGTTGCACTGTCATGTACCCCTGCTAATCTGTGTTGCACTTGTTTGATGAAATGTTGTCTGTTGATACACTTTCATCAAAGAGAACATATTTCTTATGGCAACTTGATTTTGTTCCTTCACACCGAACACATCACAAGTTTGCTTATGTCACAATATCGTTTCTTGAATTCAATGTGTTTTCTAGGATGTTTTGCTATATAGCATGCGTCCATGGTTTGATGATAAAAAATTCTCGTGGTTTCAGTTGTAGTTGTGTGACCTGTTGGAGTGCTGAAAAACTCTTCAACATTGGTTTCCATAAAAGCAGAAAATTGACAGAATCGAATTTTTTAGTTCCTACAATGTCTGATAGTATAATTTCAGTTCTAAGTTTTTGCGTGGCTTTGTAAGTTTTTGCTATAGCAGTTGGAAAGAGATGGCCCCCGAGGGTGATGGCATACTTGAGTGGACAGACGCTCTGGAGAGTGCGTTCATTAACATCTTGCTCAATAAGTTCACAAGGACGCATACTACATCTTGGAAAGGCAAGGACTGGGAACAAATGAATAAGGAGCTGGAAGAGCAATTTCCAGGCACCACTCTCGGCACCAAGAAGTTGCAGCAGAAACTTCGAAGGCTGCGGATCCAATACACACAATTCACTGAGCTGACTGCGCATACTGGTGTCGGTTGGGATGAGACAACCAACACCGTAAAGGCGAGTGCTGATGTGTGGGACAAGTTTATTAAGGTATAGTAACAATAACCTATAGAGGATTACTATTTTCAATTTGTATCATTTCACTAGAAGTAGTTGTAACTGCACAATTGTTCTTTTTTTTTACATGCAGAAGACCAGTAGCTACAAGAGTTTCTAGTCCAAAGGCTGCAAGCATTACAACTCATTAAAATAGTTGTTCAGATCTAAGACAGCAACATGTGCGTTACGTATTTCATCCGCCGAACCACCGAAGAGCCCAGGAACTTATGCACGCATGGAAGAGGAGTTCCTAGCAGCAGCGACAAGTCATGGAAAAGAACCAATCAATCTTGAAGAGGGCTCCGGCAATAGTGATGACCCGGTTCATGAGGTTACCGAGCCTGTCATTACAGCGTCCCGTCATCAAGTGCGTATAAGGAGTTCCAATGCTGACTCCCGATTGCAGGAGTGCCTCGACATGTTAAAGTGCAATATGAGCAGGAGGGAGAAGGAGAGAATTTGTACCCCTTCAACATCAAAGAGAAGTAAATTTGTGACAAGCCCCGAGAAACCAGAGAAGAACAACATCAAGGAGGTGATGGCAGTACTCAATAAACTGCGTCCAGAATTGTCCATAGAGGAGTACCTTGTGGCCAGTGATAGCCTTTCAAAGGATGAGCAGACAAGGCGACTGTTCATGTGCTTTGTCGATGATTCAAGGCTGCCATGGGTTCGTCGCCTTGTTGGCCCTTGAACGGGCATGATGCATCCTCTACTCTGTTATATTTTTATATTGTTTATCTGTTACGACATTAACCAAACCCTTGTTTTATATTTGTTGTGTGTGCAAGTACTTTGCTTGGATTGTTTGCCTTTGTTTTATGTGAATCTTGTGATATTTGTCTATGTTGTTTGTGCAGTGGTCTTGCATTTATTTTACATATGAAACTTGCTTCCTTTCCCCTTATAAATCCAAATTTGTGATAATATGCCATGTTATTTGTCGATATAGTCCGCTAAGCTAAAGGGAATGCACGATGCCAAGAAACAGGAATTCACGACAAAATGATAATCAAGCAACATATGAAGAAGATTACGACACTGAGCTTATGTGGATTTATCTAGCGCTTGAGAATGCAGTGGCCGAACAACATGTCCCGGGCAACATTCCTTGTAGAACCTCAAGTCTACAAGGCAGACATTACATAGAGGAAGTTCTTGCCAATGACACAAGGTGTTACGAGAATTTCAGGATGAACCCTCACGTATTTCATAACTTGTGCGATACGCTAAGGGCAAACTATGGAATCAAAAATTCCAGGAAAGGTATGACCGTCGAGGAGATGGTTAGCATGTTCTTACTGGTAGTTGGACATAGTACGCGCTTCGCTGTGGTTGCCGAACGATTTCAGCATTCTAAGGAGACGGTGTCACGGGTCATCAAGTTAATAGTTCGAGGAATTCATTCATTGTCACCAACGTACATAAGACGGATGAACGTTGATGTGCAGCCTGAAATTCAGAGATGTCGAAAATGGTACCCATTCTTTAAGGTATTTTTCGTATATCTGAGAAATTAAAATGGCAATTAATTTTTTCATTTATACTATAATTCGTATTCTTTTCATTATTACTGTAGAATTGCTTTGGAGCAATCGATGGAACCCATGTGGCTGCTTGTGTTCCTTCATCGGTGAGAGGCACGTATCGCAATCGAAATAATGAGATTACGCAAAATGTTCTCGTCGCTTATTCACATGACATGATGTTCACACATGTCGTGACTGGATGGGAGGGTTCGGCTCACGACTTGAGACTTTTGTCCGATGCCGCTACATTGCAATCATTCCCCGCACCATATGGTGGTAAGTTGTTCTTGCTCATATCGCATGTTCCTTGTCAATCGCATATGTATTTTCATATTTACATTCAACAATTGTTATATATTAGATCTACATTTGTGCTTGCAGAACAGTATTACGTAGTTGATGCGGGATTCCCCAATATTCCCGGTTATATGGCTCCTTACAAAGGGCAAATGTATCACCGCTGTGACTTTAATGATGACACCCCACCAACGATGGAGAAAGAGTTATTCAATCAGCGCCATGCATCGTTCGTAATATTATTGAGCAGTGTTTTGGGGTGCTGAAGAACAGATTTGCCATACTACGGTCAATGCCAAATTACGGCTCGGTTTGCCAAGGACAAATTACTCTTACATGCTTCGTGTTGCACAATTTCATTCGGCTTAATAATTATCATGATAGATTATTCGAAGAGTATGGAAATGCATGGCAATATTACGATGAATTCCGAAATCCTCCTCATCTAATTGGAGATCGGGTTGATGTAAACATGAGAAGCAGGAAAATGGATGCATCACGTAACCGTATTGCAAATGCAATATGGCAAGCGGAAACAAGAGGAAGTCGGTAATATTCGAATGAATGGATGGTGTAGATAATTGATTATAATGGGATTGTATGTTTTAATAAGATATGGGGCCTACCAGTTTGACTTTGAGAAAGTGTGTTTTGTTGTGTAGTATTGAGTTAAAGCTATTAAAATTTTTTTAACTTTAACCGCGAATCCAAACAGAGTAGAAAAATCTCTGAATCAGGTCATCGTCATCATCTTTTGTCTTTGGATTCTTCAACCTTGTCACCATTCTCTGGTTCAGCTTGTTCTTTGTCATGCTCTTGTTCATGGAGGTTAGGTAAAAAGTAAAAAGATGACGGAAGTAGACTAGTAGAGGAAGGTGGAGATACACATGGCAGAGAGGATTCTGGGACTTTGAGGAGAGCAGGAGAGAGAGGAAGGGACCGATGTGGAAAGATGTAAAGAACATGGGCTTTTATCAAAAGAGGTTTAGCATATTCTCGCTTAGTGATAACTAAGAATTTTCATATTCGACACTCAATGAGAATATTTATGTCATTTTATTAGTTATTAGAATTTCTATTTTATTACATTAATTTCACGGACCTCTCTTATAACCGGAAAAAAATATGATTTTTTTCCCAGAACATTGCGTGGGCCAAAATTTAAAACATAAGAAATATTGGGGTCTTTCTAAATAGCCAGTGGGTTTTGAGTTGTACGTGTCAACTTCATATTGGAGGGGAATTGGTGTAAGCTGAAGCTCATAGAACGCCGGTTGATGTCTACGTGTGCAATTGTGAGCCAGCAAATGTGCCACATAAGCATTTAACGGAAATCTTTTACGGAATTTGATGGATCTGTTAAATTTGGGACGAAATTCAAACCCTATGCATGTTTGTACAATTATAAAAAATAAAAAACGTGCTTGAGGTGGGGACAATGAGTAAACTACGTGCCTATTGGTGTCATCAACCCTATAATAAACTTTTCCGCTTCACCTATTATTGAATAAATAAATAAATAAATAAGGTCATCTCTAATAAGTTAATTTTTTTCAGAGCAAATGCTTGCTCATCTTAAAATCTCATATGCCTTGCATTTGCACTTGCATGGGAGTTGTAAATGAAAAATTTTGAATTGCACTTGCACAGAAGGCATACTCTTGTCTGATAATGAAAAGTTTTAAGTTTGATACTTAGTAGGACTATCAATACTCCTTTATTAGTTATTAAAATTAGAATGCATATTTTAATGTATTAGATTTATGAGCCTCCCTTGTAATTGAAAAAAAGAAAAGTAAAAAAGAAAAAAAATCCTAAATGAAATGTTAGAAGAAATTCATATACATATATTAAGAAAGAAAGATAAATGGTGGAAATATACTTGTTTCATATATATATATATATATGTATATATACACTTACATCCATCCGTCCATTTATCTATTTATATTCATATCAATATGTATATCTATCTATATCTATAATTTATATATATTGAGGCAAAAGAGCGAGTGGGGAGTTTTTCCAGTTCCGTCTTTTTTTCCCCTTGAAATCCCAATTTTTAAATTTTCACTTTTTTTTAATTTCTTCTCTTTTTTCAGTATTTTTAATTTGATGAGAAAAAGGTGGCACGTGATTCGTTCTATCCATCAAGATGAGCGATCCAGTCGTCATTTTTTGATTAGTGCAATTGCCGACTGCTTTAGTTTTTTTTAATTCTAATTTTAAATTTTCTTTTTTATTTTTCCTCTCTTTTTCAATATTTTTAAATTCGACCCAAAAAGTTGTAGGTAGTCATATCTACTCGTTGAAACAAATAACCGAATTGTTATTTTCTTCGGTGCCCATCGCAACTACTTTAATTTTTATAAAAAATTTCAGTTTTTAGTTTCGCATTTTTAACCCCTTTATTAGTATCTTAAATTCCAATCAATCAAGATAACAGTTAATCTGGTTGTCCCATTGAGACAAATGATTCGATCATTTTGGTTGGATCAATTATTTCCATAAAAAGGTTTTTTTTCCCTAACTCCTGTCCCTTTTTTCAATCCATATTACTAATTACATATATCTACCAAATCATTTGAGACAGTTTTGGACCCACTGCGAAGTGGGAGCATAATACCTGGTATAAGAGGGAGCACTTTTCCACACTCATTAGTTTTTTAAATAATTTTTAAATTTTTTTAGTTTTATAATTTTCTTAAAATTATCCCTTTTTCTCAATTCTTTAAACCCGATCTAGACAAGGTAATAGATAATATGTTTAACCCATTGAGGCAAATAATTCGATCGTTATGGTCGGACCAGTGTTTCAAAAAAATATTTTTCCTCAACTTTCTTAAATATATTCTTATATTATTTTAGGTGATATTTCTTTTATTTTTCTTTTAAAAAATAACATGAAGTTTGGTTCTTTTTTCGTTTGACGTAAATTTTTTTATATGAATAATGAACTACTAAACATATGAAATATCGGGTTTCTTTGGGTAGAGTCATATTTGGTCTCATTTAGTTACAAAGGTTAGAAGTATAAATTTTGTTGAAAATAATTTTGAGTAGTGGCTAATTAGAATAAAGAGAAGAAATGTTACATTGGAAATAAATTGTAATAATCCATCAATAAATGAAGATAGAGGAGCGATTTAAAGACTCTATCTATATCAGTTAAATTAATTAATTTGGTAGTGGGGGTAATTTAGTAAGATGAATAATTAATGGTGTGGATTAATCAAAGTGAGGGTGGAAATAGCCCTAGCCTTTGAACATCGATAAATGAAGATAGAGGAGCGATTTAAGGACTCTATCTATATTAGTTAAATTAATTAATTTGGTATTGGGGGTAATTTAGTAAAATGAATAATTAATGGATTGGATTAGTCAAAGTGAGAGTGGAAATAGGCCTTGCCTTTGAAAATTTTCAAATCATTTGATGTAATTTTTGAACCTGCGATAGATTGCGGACAAAATATTTTACTAATTTACTTTTTGGCAGGAAAAAATTAATTTACTTCATTTATGCAACGTATGGAGTTGCATGGTACACGTTTTAGTGCGCGATCAGTGCTCTTTTCAGTATATCTGTTACCACCCTATTTTGGTCCACCGGCTCTAAGATAGGACATCAACAAGACTCCCGACTAGAATTCCAAAACTCTAACAAAAATAGCGAGGGCAACATATGGAATTTTGTGGCACACACAGTTGATCCTGAAGAGTGAGACACAAATTATCAACATTCAAATCGAAGGCAGTGGACAAAGAGGAACTCACATTTCTGTAACATTCTCTTCAGTGAGTAAGACTATCTTCATGGATCCCAAAGCCAAGTTTGGTATTTTTAGATCAACGTTTGTTGATCGGGGACATTTTAACACAAGAATCACATCGACAGTCCATTCAAGCAAAGAAACAAAATTCGTGGGAACTGGAGTGCCCAAACAGTGAATACAACAGCTTGAGCATGGGATTCGACGCATCATATCATGACCAATATTGAACCTAAAAGGGTGACTCACATATGCTTGACCTAGGAAATTGAGTTAAGTTCGATTTGACGGGTTAGTCATCCCAAGATACAATACAAAGAGAGAGTTATGAATTTGTTAGCGCACCATGCACAAAGCAGTTAAACCTGAGCAGACTCTACCAATCGAGGGAGAAAATCCATAAAAAAAAAATCAATTCTTCGTATTTTCAAGCATGGCCAACGTCAATGGATTCCCAATTCACTGAAGGTTCAGAAAATACAAAAAAGGGGATGTGTTTTAGGATAGATTAGCACAGAATTAAAGGTTTTCTCATAGATCAGAACCAAATTTCCCAGTTTTGACCAGCTGTGGAATAAAAATTTCTTCGGGCACTTCCTAAGGTCAAACGAACTTCAAATTTTATGAGGATGTGCCTAACCTATATAGGGATCAAGAAAAAATATTAGAAAGATCCACGGGTTCATGAGTAGCTCAGAAAAATTTCGAATGGACAGTTGCACCTTCTGCTCCTTCTGCTTTGGCTGAGCAAGGTGGAGTACAAGACACCATTTCCTCCTTTCCCCTTTGATGGGCTCACGAACCAAAACTGGGTAAGAAAGTAGGGTGGATGGTAGAATCAACTAAACTCACTCGATAAGATAACTCGCCACGAGTAAGAAAAGTCTCTCCGATACCAAATGATGACGAACTAGAACTGGGTAAGAAAGAAGGGTGGATGGTAGAACCAACAAAACTCACTCGATAAGATGACTCACCACGAGTAAGAAAAGTCGGATTGAATCGCCCCACTCAAGGATGAACTATAAGAATTGTGATTTTTGCCACTAAACAAGGACCTTGTTCAGATAAGAAAAGAGAGGAAACGCTCTAGGCAATTTCATTCAAAATATTCATCAAATTCGTATTTTTCAGATCTTCTTCTAGCATATTTATATATATATGTATGGAAGACACATCCCTTGACTTTAGAATAGGAAACTGACATCTAATATTCTCTAGATTACTTTCCTAAAATAGAATAAGGAAACAATCTGAAATAAGAAACTTAAAACTACTAACTCAAGCTAATAATGAAAATAATATCTAATTAAGAGAAACTATATTATAGCAATATAGGAAACTTAATATCTAATTAATCTAAATTCTTGTTTCAGAGTCTTCTAGAATGCGTGTCCGGTCCCGAAAATTCGAATACATGTTAGGTTGCAATCTGAAGCACATCATCCCCTCTCGGTTAGAAAAAGACGCGTCCTCAAGTCTTTGTTGATCTTCTGCTGGTCTTCATGTGTCGGTGCTTTTTAGCTTGCCACTTAATGACCAACTTTTCTGTTCGGACTCTCTCCTGTAATTCTTCATAGATTGGCTTCTTTTTGCTTCCTCACCAACCAACTCGTTGCTTGAACTGTTGCTTCCTCGGTGGGCTTGTATATGCTTTCGCAAATTTTGCCTCGATTGGATGAAACACCATCAACAATTCTTCAATAGCAATTTCTTCTGGAAGTTCTACTTGGCCTGGGTTTAAAATCAGTTCAGTCTGCACTTTCTTTGCAGAGTTTGAATTTAGTTCCTCCCGTAGCATCTTGCCAATCGCTAAATCCTTCTCGACCATAACATTATTATCTTGTGATGCTTGAGCTGCTTCATTCTCGGACTCCACTTCTTCTTCTTTTAATTTTTCACTCTTCATAGAAGCCTCTTCAAGCTATACTTTTTCCTCAACATCAAGAGTCTTCATAGGAAAAGCATTTGTTTTCCATTCTTAAGAGGATAGGTAGAGTTCATGCAATCGTCTTCAGATTCACAAAGGCGTTCTTCATATCCTAAAGGAAAGAATCTGACCTTTAAGAGTTGTTTCATGCGCCTCCACGTAAATACTAAATTCCTTCCATCTCCAAGACGATTATTTTCCAATTTCTCCCACCAAGTAGAAGCTTTGCCCCTTAACCAATAAACAACTCTATCAACTCGGCTTCCATCATCGGGGATGTCGTAGTAGTCGAAAAATCGGTCCACATCCGAAATCCACACCAAGAATTCTTCAGCATTCACGCTTCCGTTGAAAGTCGGGATTCTTTTTGGGAGATAATTCTCCTGCACCCATTCTAAACTCTCGAGGGCTTGGGTAGCTCGCTCTAGTCGCACTAAAATTTCTTTAGTTCGTTGTAATGTGGGGAGCAAGTCTTGGTTGAAGATAAGCCCTCTTGGAACTCGTTCTGGGTGGTCTTTAGCCATTATCTCCGCATATTTAGCAAAATCCAGTCAATTACACGTGTGTTCACTCCTTCACGTGTTTCACTCAGCCAACATGGATAGAACCTTCGCTCTGATACCAAATGATGGGCTCATGAACCAGAATTGGGTAAGAAAGTAGGGTGGAGGGTAGAATCAACTAAACTCACTCGATAAGATAACTCGCCACGAATCAGAAAAGTCTTTCTGATACCAAATGATGGGCTAACGAATCAGAACTGGGTAAGAAAGAAGGGTGGATGGTAGAACCAACAAAACTCACTCGATAAGATGACTCGCCACGAGTAAGAAAAGTCGGATTGATTCGCCACACTCAAGGATGAACGATAAGAATCGGGATTTTCGCCACTAAATAAGGAATTTGTTCAGATAAGAAAAGAGAGGAAATGCTTTAGGCAATTTCATTCAAAATATTCATCAAATTCGTATTTTTCAGATCTCCTCCTAGCATATATATATAGAGGGAAGACACATCCCTTGACTTTAGAATAAGAAAATGATATCTAATATCCTCTAGATTACTTTCCTAAAATAGAATAAAGAAACAATCTGAAATGGGAAACTTAAGACTACTGACTCAAGCTAATAATGAAAATAATATCTAATTAAGAGAAACTATATTATAGTAATATATGAAATTTAATATCTAATTAATCTAAATTCTTGTTTCAGAGTCTTCTAAAATGCGTGTTTGGTCTCGAAAATTCAAATACATGTTGGGCTGCAATCTGAAGCACATCACCCTCCTTCCACACGCCATCTCTGCTCCTCTTCTGCAACTCCCCAGCAACCACCTCCTCAGCTTCTCCTTCTCCTTCACGGCAAGAAACGCAGCACAGGGGGATAGACAGAAGACTGGACCAGCGACCCTGTCTTTTCCTCGAGGACGAGACCTCCATCTTCAACCGACACCATTACCATTCTGTACTTTCTCCCATTAACATCACAGCCACCTCCTTGGATTCTCAAGCTCGGCTTCCTCTCCTTCTTCACGACAGCAACGGACCGCCCCCACCTTCCTGAGCTCAGCCTTTTCTTTCCTGCTCTCTTCATCGTTTGATTCTCACCATCCCAGAACGCACCAGCAATAACTAAATTCTCCATCCTCCTTTTTATCAATTTCTATTTCCATCCGTTCCCTTTATTCTTGCCCCCGTTTTGCCGTTCCTTTTCCTCTTGTTGTAGGTTCTTCTCGAGCCTCCTGAGTTGTAACTGCTCGAGTTGCTGCTGTTGTCTCGCTGCTATCCAACCCTCCACCGAGCTCGTTGAGCTCTTCTACAGCCCTTCTTCCTTCCCATCAGCCCGTTGGTTAAGTCCCCTTAAATATAGCTCGGGTGAGCTCATTTAATCATGGATGTTGTGCAGCCATGACATGTGATGATTCCTTTATCGATTTCAAGAATGTCTGGCCTGTTTCCGACGGTGCTTCACCTAATCTTGATGGTCACGTGTTGGGTTGCATGTTTGGTCTTTAGTTGACTTTATTAAGCTTTGCATGACCTTGAATATTCAGTGTTATATTGGGTGCGTGGCTGATCTGTGGCGGCGGCATTTTGTTGGAATAGAAAGGTTGAAATTGACCTCACGCACTCCTTTTTTGACATAAATGTCAATGTTTAGTTCAAGGGTGTGGGATTTGTCTTTCATGGCTTAGTAAAGGAAATTCAAAACTCATTTTTAGCTCGATTTATCAATGATCTCAAATCTGGTCGGATATTTCTTTTCTTGGTGTACCTTGAATTAGACATGATTTGATAGAAATGTATATGTTTTGTATCGGCCTAGATGTGATCACTAATGCTCGGTTTTCTTCAATCTATTCAAAAACCACAAGGAGGCGAAAACTTTAATTAAGCGAGAGAAAGTTGGAGAGATAAGAAGATGGTAGGTTGATGCCGGTGGGGCTCGAAGACGACATGGAGACCGACCTAGGCCTAGGTTGGTCCCGACTTGAAGACCGTCTCGGTCCGCGGTAGATAAGGATCTTCCGAGCTAGCTCATCCTGAGAATCTTTCGGGATCAGGTATAAATCTCCATCTTAGTATCATGCAATAGGTCTTTCGATGTTTGATGAGTGTATTCGATGAGTTCAATGTGATTGTGTGCCCACGATTCGTGTGTTTTGGATGCATTCCTTGTTATTTTGAATAAAACCTCACACGAATTTAGATTAATCATATAAACTCGACATAAAAGCGGTTTTTAAGTTTAAAATGGTCAGGAATTAAAGCTCTTATCGAACGGTCCATCAATGGCCAACTCGACGGCCTAAAATCCACAAATTTACAGCATTTGGCAAGATTTTAATTAACCTAAAAATTCCACACATGGGGAAAAAGGGACGTGGAACTTGGCTAAATAAATTACTCGGCTTTAAGCAAAATGCATAAATTGACAAATAATCGGTAATCGCGTCGATAATTTAAGAACGGGTGATCTTGCATTTTTCAAACTCAAATTTTTGCAAAGTATTGAGGTGCGTGGTCCGATGTAGCGTGGATGTCAGAGAGTGACTCGCGTACCTTGATTCAGATATTCGCCTGATTCTAGGGGGTTCAGGTTGGGGTGCAGGAGTCTTTTTCACATCACTTCTAGGCAGATCAACCAGTCTTTTGGTTCCTTTCTGGGTCCTTGTATAACCTGGAGGACCCAAGGAATCGATTGGCACCGGCTATAGGTCGAGGTGGCCCGTATCGCGTAGTCTCATCTTTTCTCAAAAATCATTTTCAGTACGAGGGTAATATCATATGTTCTTAACTTACCAACAACCCTAGGATTAGGATAATCGAAACACTTCGGGCAACGGGGTAGAGACAGGCAGCCTGTGCAGGCGCAAGTTCATCTGCATTGCCCCCTTCACCCGACTGAAGTGTTTCCATTATCCTAGCGTAGCTCCGAGCACTTAGAGCGGGTTTGTCCATAACAAAACGCAAAATTTGACTAATCATACACTTGACATAACCCAAACATGGGCAATTAGGCAAAAGATGATAGGTTTTGGGCCTTTTGGCGAAAACATGTCTTTGTCATAATTTGTTAAAGCCGTAGTGTCACCCTAACAGAACAATGTTTTGTTTCGAAGAGGAAGGATGGCTGAAATTCAGGATGAAGACACATAAGGAGCATAATGATATTTCATTTTTTTTTCTCGTAATATATAGCAGTGCGGGTCTTTTATTTTACCCCTTTTGTCCGTTGGTGCCCATACAGTATTTTTACGTTTTAGAGGGGGAAACTATTTATTATTATTATTATTATTATCGATAAAGAAGTAGTAGGGCACCCGATATTTCCACAGTAGGATGGAAGATTGTAGTGTGTGTCCCTTGCAGCAATCGAAATAATGAAAAGAAAATTTTCACAAAAATAAAATAAAATAAAATAAGTTCCCCTTTCTCTAAAGATGTCTCTTACGTGTTTCTTGGATAAATAAGCTGCTACTAAATAAAAATTAGAAAGTATTTTTAGAAGTTTAATGATGTTTTGCAAAGGATATATGTGGATTAGTGTAAAAAATGCATGCTTATTTTTCATGTTGAAGGATGTATATCTTTAGCGTGGATATATTTTCGTAGTGCAAGATATGTTCTTATCTGCTCCTTTGATTTGCTTCTTACGTCGTTCTCATGTGCTTTTAATTGGTTGAAATTCTAACAAAAAAAAATAGCTCTGATGTTGCAATACCTATAAGAACTCTTTCATATTTAACTTTGTTTATACTGTAGATAACATAAGAATTGCTTGTGTAGGTGTTTTTGTTCCGCCTGATATAGCTAATTATAAATTTATGTTTCTGTATGACTACAACCTCTAAAATCCTTGAATTTCTGTACATTAATTCTTTAACATTGATCCTTTTTTATCTATGGAATTTTGGTAATTTGCATAGTTAGATAAAGTCCCAATTTCAAAAGAAGTGTCAGTGGAACAATAGATGGTGTTCACTCCTTTTTAAAGCCTTTTCCTCTGATTTATCTTCTATCCTTCATGGGCAATGAGTCTTCCATGAAGACGAAAAAAATCCAGAGCAAAATATCCAAGTTATAATTCATACTTTTGAATTCTATTATGGTTTTGCATATACAAAGAAGTTCTACATGTCTTTTTAATTTTATGACGCAAACTACATAAACCATTATCTTGTTTCAATACAATCTATATTTTTATATTAAGATTTTTCATTAAAAAAACTAATTATAAATTTTATCTCTAAACTTGTATGAGTTAAAATTCTACCATAGTTGACGAAAAAAACCAACTATGCTAGTTGTAATAGTAAACACCATTGGCTTGTTATAGTTTGATCCTATCCATACGCGTGACATTATTTATGTGATCTTAACTCTTAACACCTGTAATTTTTATTTAAATACTTAACCATTACAAAGCCTTGATTTTTGTTCTATCATACCCCAAGATCAAGTGACGAGACGGACCAACCGTGACTTGCCATGTTTGATGGAACTGATCTGATTAATATGATTTTCGAATTGGTCCGGTCCTTTTAAATCAGCCACATTATAGATATTAAAACCGCAGTGAAACAGTGGTTCACGGGTTTCTGAAGTTGACCAAGAGTTTGATGGCTTGGTTCAATCAAGTTATTAAAAAAGAATTAGACATATTATAAAAATAACCATAGTCTAATAAAATAGAAAAAATAGTCGGTTGTACAATTTTTGAATAGTATAATCTTTTCACAAAATAAAACAACTGGAAATAGGAAAAGGAAAAGGAACAATTGCGGCGATTGCATCAGTGGCAAGGAAGAAGGGACGACATCAGAGGACGTCAATGACCACCACCGCTCTCAATGTGATTGCAGCGACCTCAGAGGACGTTGACGAACCTTTTTTTAGGCAATGGCGTCGTACGCGTCGAAGCCACCACCACAACCACCACACGTGATGAAAGAGAGTGGGGGAGATGAGAGTGGTGATGGCTCAAAAGCCGATCATCACCACTTAAACCTATATATATATATTTTAAAACTAATTATACCTTGCAATAAATGTTTTTAATAAATGCTATTAATAATTTAAAATGATCATAACAAGTAAGAGGAGGGAGATCAGAAGGGAAGTAGAATTTGATAGCCATATAACAAGTAATCAAGCCCCGGGGGCAGGGGGCTGCAAGCATCAAAACCACATGGTTTTACCAAATCCGTAGTAGTAGATGTTTTTCTATAAGTAATGAACTATTTGATGTATAATTAGTATTAAATTATTATCTATTGATTATTATAAATTTTATGCCATCTGTGTAATTATTTAAAATGCGAATTGCAATGTATTAACTAAAATCGTAAAAATGCAAAATTAGTTACAATTAAACTACCAGTCACCATCGGAATAGATTTCTCAACTAACGGAATCAATTTACTACAAGTCATCATTTCAATATATTTATAAAATATATTGAAATAAATTATTAATTAAAGTATATAAATATAAAAGCCCGCGCAATGCGTGGGTGAGTGTGCTAGTCTATTATAATATATAAAAGCTGAGATGTGATATTGTGATGGCTCCATTAGCAAATCCCCATCTCATGGTTGATTGTCCTTTGATGTTGTGAGAGCTCTATTAGCAAACCCTCAGCTAATGGTTGATCGTCCTTTCAGTTGCTCAGAGAATTTAATTATAAATTAAAGATTCATCGTATTATAATAATATTTCGTACGTACATAATCTCTAATCTACGTATATAGAATACCGAGAAGACATTTTCAACGTTCAATGTATGTAAGATATCGAGAAGTTTTCTCGATTACTGAATTGAACCTTTTGAGATATGTGATTTTTCCAAATCCAATGTTTCAGTATCCTATACATAAAAGATCTAAAAATTCATCCCATGCATCATCTTTCGATTCGGTATAGTTTTTCCTGTACCCTAATCCTAACACGATATCGCATATACACAAAAATATATACTACATGATTATTATCTCTTAGTATATATGTTATTCGCACTTTCATAAAAGTACAGTGAATATTTGCTTATTAACATGATTTTCTCTTATTCGACTCTCGCTCACAATTTGTAATGTTTGTAATGTCTATTTAGTAGAATATATAGGTTTTGTTATGCGTTTTTAATCAAAATTAATCATATTTTTATATGTTGTTTTTCTAATTCTCCATCATAAAAATCAATGTATACAATATCCCATGCAGCGCATGGGTATAATACTAGTTGTATATATTTAGACTACTGTAAGGAGATTGCTCCATTCGTTAAGGAGAAGCCTCCATATAGGCTTGGTGAGCTATCCCTCAGCTTTTAGTCCTTCATCTCTTTATATTCTTTTTTTTTTCTTTTGGATAAATGTCTCTTTCAATTTTACCGGTGCTTATATAGGCTTTTGATAGTAATTAATGAATTTAATTTTTTAAATGTTTCATTAATTATTCTCTTCGATTTCAAGAGTCATTGACATCTTTTCTTTTTTTCGCAAAAATCGGTTGTGCAAAATCCTTTAATTACAGTTTGGGACGGATGAAAAATACCCTATATGAGAACCCATGAGCAAACCTAATTATGTATCATCAAAAGAGAAGAACGAGCCATTAAAAGAGAGGTAGCGTAGTGGCGCACGTCCTCTCCTATTAATTTAGAGATCGCAAATTCGGTACCTAGTAGGACTATTTATATCCCTTTATAGTTATTTATGATTTCTCTTTCGTTGTACTAGATATTGGACCTCCTTTTTAATCGAAAAAAAGAAAAAGAAAATAGCAAGCGTGATTATGATATCAACTCTGTCGCTTTGCATCATTTTCGACCATTTTAATGTGTCATTATCACATTTTGACTTGGTCTAGCTGTCAACATCCTCGTAATTAAATCTGCCTAATCAACTGTTATAAATTGTACATGACTCGGACTCAATCATTTTTATTAGTAGGTGAGTGTGAAGATTAAAACGAAAAAAAAAAATAGTGCCCCTTTTATAATGCCTGATAGGTTTGATGTATCTAGTATGAAATTGCAACAAAATATACTCAATTAAATAATGCATAAGACGAGGGATTGTTCTAGCAATCGGACAAGAACCAACCGATATCGACAATGACCCAAAACCGCGTCTATGAAGCGAAGGTAGACTTTGTGGAGAAAAGTAAAGAAATGGAAAATTGCTATTTCAAAAATTGGCACCCACGTAATTACTTTACTACGACATACGCATAATTTAGCGATGGGCTTTAAAACATTACGCGCGAAAAGGTATAATGAATTAACCCCATAAAAGACGACCGCATGCATACAAGGTGCAGATCCATATATGCGTGCCGCGAGTATCTCAGAAAATCAATCAAATGTAATGTATTTGATTGAAATTCATTGAGAAATTACTTAATTTATTTAAGGAGACTCTTATTTTTCAAGAACATTTTATAATGTTTATTCAGGAATTAAGAAATTTTCCTTCTATATAATTTAGACATTTTTTTTTAGTATGTATCCTAATATCCGGGAAGCTCAACAGGCTCCGATTAATCAAGTTCGAGCCGGATCGGCCCATTAAAGAGTAAAGTTCTCATAGAATAAATTTTTTTCATTCACAAAACTCGAACCCAAGACCTTATTTATGGGAATAAATGCCCACTGTTTGAATGAATCCATGGTAGTAATTTCACAAGATCCGAATCCAAGACCTTATTATGGGGAAAAAGTGCCCACTATTTGAATCAATCCATGGTAGTAATTTTGACTAAAATTTTTAATATCTGTTGGCCAGTTCAATGTAATAATTGTCATAGTTCCAATGAGATTAAAATAGTAAAAAATCGAGAGAAAACACTTTGGGTGGTGCTCCTTTGATATCTTATTGGGTTCGCAGTAGTAAAATTTAACCGGGCCCACAAGATTTGACCTATTTCCATCCCAAAAGTTGAAATGATAGGTTGTGATATTCAATCTCTTATAAACTCATTGGATTTTCTTAATTCTTCTATGTGAGATTACATCACGTGGCACCATGTGGTCTTTCTCATTTTTGCCTACACTTACCATGGGAATACTTAAACAACTGCCCTCAACAACTTACCTTGAGTTGGGCTCTCCTTTGCTCCGAACTCGGGCCTCAACTATCTCAATATGGGCTTCCTCTTCCACACTCTGACGAGGGGGTCAAACCAACTATGAGTCGAGCTTCCACTTCTTGACTCGAACTTCACTAGCCACGAGTTCCACACTTGGACTTGGTGTGGGGTGAGTCTCCCCCACATGTGCGTGTAAAAACATAACCTGCTATGATACCATGTAAATTTTCACGGGATATACGTGATTGAGCCCATTTACAACCAAAAAGCTCTAGTTGGTAGGTTGTGATACCAAATCTCTTATAAACTAATTGGATTCCACTTAATTCTTCTATGTGGAATTCTACATCAACAGCAGTAACGAGCCCATGCCCTCGGGTTCTAGTGTAGTGATGACACAATTTCAAAATTCTGCTGCGAAATTCGGGCCCATATGGTTACGTCATGTGGGAGTTGCTGCGCTAATCGCCCACCAAACCCTTTTTTATTAAAAGAAGAAATCTTGAGCATTATCAAAATGGAGTTACCTCGTCTCTCTTTATCGACTTTTGTGTATTCAAACTGAACTAGACAGAAACGAAAGCTACTAACTATTTCCTTAAAAGAAAAAAAAGGTGTTGTACGTTATGTGAACATAATCATATTGCTATCTTCCGAATGTTCTCATACCTTATAAACTACTGTCTGAAAAATTCCTGGGTTCCATGGCTAAATATTTAGTCGGGGCTCCCGTACGAAACGTTATTCTCCTTGTACAAATTGTTATTGTTCAAGTATGAAAATATTTCGCACAAAATGTCAGTCGACCGATTCATACATGCAGTCGACTGATTGTTTTGTACAAAATGTTTTCATATTTGGAGAATAACGTTTCGTACAAGGAGAATAACATTTCGTATAAAAAGGAAAAAGTCAAAAGTGACTGAACATTCAACCACGAGACCTAAGAAAGGCTCCTATTGTCTTTCTTGTAATTCATGATGACTACTAGTCTACTTGAGTGATTAAACAAAAGCATACTTCAGTTAAAATAAGTGAAAAATAAGCAATTTTGCCAGAAGCAGGCAGTCGCGCCTATATCCAGGTCTACTCGTACCTTTTTTTTTTTTGAAGTCAGGTCTCCTCGTACCTACTTGCTTATAAACAACTTCAAGCTCAAGGCTGGAACCAAGCGGAGAAGACCACCACCCTTCATCAAAAGATTATCCTCTTCTGGCGTCCCTTCTCCTGGTGAGTACGAAACTAATGCTTCCACCTCAAGCTGTGTGCATCTCCCTAGTCATCCATAAGTTGCTATTTACCGTCACATCTAATGTCGAGTCTCAGTTTTCTTTCGAACATGGAATAATATTTCAGAC
>NW_022204311.1:0-35850 GCF_007655135.1 Punica granatum
CTATTTAATATCTTATTTATACTTTTATTTAAGCAAATACCCGATTTTGTTACTTCCACATAATTTCTATATGATGTGATTAAAAGTCGAAAATATCCCTTAAATATTCTTAGTCTAATGCAATTTAAAATTAAAGGGAGGAGTTAAATATAATGTAATTCACTTAGCATAATTCCTCTCGCTATCTTTCCACTCACGAGTCAACCTCTCTTTTGTTGCTTTCTTCTCTCAACCTCCCTATCTCACGTTTATCGCATTATTTTTGTTTCTTTTTTTCAAATTCTATCTCCAATTCTTACTTACTCTTAATTTTTTTTATTTCATTGCCAAAATAATCCATCCATAAGCATACTAGAAAAAAAATATTATAGCTGGAACAGACATGCATGATTAGATCCCGATATGCACGGATAATTTCTAGTGATATTTTAATTTCGATTTCCTCTGCAATGTCTGAGTATGATCAAGACCAGGGGCGGAGCCAGCATACCAAAGGGGGCAATTGGCCCCTGAATTTTAATGTTGCGTTTGGTTTCATAGTAGGATTTTAAAATCAGATTTTGATTTTGAAAAAAAGTGGTATAATGTGACCCATCCTTTGACTTTGTATGAGTTAGTTGTTTTGTTGTGGAAAAAAGTGGTATAAATGGGATTCACTCTTTGATTTTGTAAGAGTTATTTTGTTTTGTAATGAGTAGAGTTAGTTAGAATTGTGATTTTAAATAATACTCACAAACCAAACAATGCCATTTTTTTAAAATTTTACCTCAAAAATATATTTATTGTAACATTTTGTCCCCCTGAACTTTGAATTTTTAAAATTTTATCCCAAAATTATATTTATTATAATATTTTTACCCCCATCGATAAAAATCCTGGCTTCGCCCCTGATCAAGACAGTCATGATTAGACAACAAATATAACCCCGACCAAAAACCTTTGAGGTTAAAAGGTTCATGCTAACTTGCTCGGCCTCTAAAGTCAAAATACTCGAGCTATTTTGTTCGACTTCCAATGATAAAAAAAAAAGGTCTCAAACTAACTGTTATTTCTTCATCTCTAGTTAAGACACTATGCTAAGGTTGATTTTTCACTGAAAAAACTATATCTATTATTGTTAGCCAACTAGCCCACATCATAATGAAACTCGATTGAATGCTCAACACTCAAATAATAGAGTTGCGGAAGACGAGTATTTCGCTGTTCAACATATACACTCATTTTCAGAGGAAGTATAAAAAATATTGAAATCAAATAGTATCGCATATATATGGTCATTAAGGTAGTTGATGCTTCAAGAACATAAGTTATAATTCAATAAATTGTTTAGGGTTTGTATTGTTCTGGGTGTAGATTTTTTTCGGTTGCACCTTATTATCCAGAAGCCCATTAAGTCTCGACTAATTTATTTGAGTAGAGTTGGCCTACTAAAGAATAAAGGTCTCGTGGCATGGATTTTTTCTATTTACAAGAGTTGAACTTGAGACATCGATTAAAGAAAAAAAGTGTAAAACTACTCAAATCAACTCATGTTGGTATAGGTTTTAGGTCTTTATCTTGTAACATTTAGTTTATCACCACTAGAAAAATGGATATCATCCATGTGTGGACCCGAATCTCGTCTTGTCAAGGCCAGCATGCGTGTCGTGTCGCACGACTTGGGATTATCCACATTCCCCGGGGATGCGAATGGACATGCTTGAATAGGAATCGCCATTACCTCTTTACGACTTGAAGATTGAGGGCTGGTGGTTGCTCGGTCTAGGGGTAAGGAATACAACTAATTTGCTAAGGCATATGGTCTTACGGAACCAATTATTCCAAGCTCGAAGGTTCTTTTACGTGCTGACCTAAATCCTGAACGTCCTGTCGGTACTCTAGTTTGTCTAAGGTTTGTCATTTTTAGTTTGTTTACCGTGTTTGATAAAGTTTTGCTCGTCTTGTTTGGTTTGACACTGTAAATTAGTTGAGAAGTGATTGAATTGGACTAAGAGCTCGAGATAGGGTAAACCATTGTGTCAAGGTTTCGGCCCACCGTCCTCACATCACGAGTCGCCGGGCCATGATGGTCGGTTCCCCACATGGGCCAAAACTGAGAAACGTAAGCTTTACTCATTCCTAGACACGTAGACCGACTCGACTGGTTCAACACTCAGACCGTTTCCTCACCGACCGAGATCATTATATGAATAAATATACAAATAAATTCCGTGCACTGTACTCTTAATATAATACAAATATATCAATGGGATCCTAGTCGATTTGTGTTAAGCTTGAGTTATGTTTACTAGCTTGTACGAAACATGTGATGAGTCTTCCATGTAATATTAACAGATCTACCTCCACTCTCATGCATGCAAAGTCTTAATTAAACTAAACAATTACTCCCTCTCTCTCCCTCTCCCTCCCTCTCTCTATCTCTTCACGTGTAAAACATTTCGATGGCCCCGATGAATCAAGAAAAGCATGAAAAAATTTATTGGTGATATTGATGGCCACATTCGCCCAATAATGCTCAGGAAAAGAGCATGTCGACTAACTGAGGAAAAATTGTGCATATAAATACACCCCTGACTGCTAATTAATACATATTGAAACTTTTTTTTCACCCAAAAAAGAAAAAGGAAAAAAATTGAATCCTTTTCAAAGTTTCGAAATTTGATTTCTCATATATCAGTGTCGAGTGACAGTTCAATTCCGAGGTGCGGAAAATTTTAAACGGCCATTTTCTACAACAATGGGGCACGGAACATTCAATAGAAATAATTCGTAATATAAATTAATTGCCCGCAATTCATACACGTTAAACAAATCCATTCACACTCACTCGGTGTAATTTTATTGGTGCACTGCTTCCTCCTGCTATGCGATGAGATAAAGTCATCAAAATTTTTTCATTTTTACTATAGACACAATAATATCTCTTTTTAGTCTTTTTCAATTGATTGTCCATTTCTTGTTATTAAAAGGTTTTATTTATCGAGAGAAATGTCGTCTGCAATGACATTACTCTCAACTTTAGACTAAGAGGTGCTTGATTCGATTCTTATCAGTAGGACTTCCCCTGTCCCTATAACATTTTTCCTCACCAGTTTATCTCTTTTTAGTCTCATTTGTAATTAAAAAAAAAGTTTTGTAATTCACAAGAATGATGTGATTTTCTTTGAAGGTGGATTGTGTGTATACAAATAATTTAACCGAAGTGTCAGTTGGTTGTTTTTTCCTGATAATTATTGAAAATTTCTAACTCAAACCTGCCCAATAAAATATAAATATCTCAATCTTGAAAATCAAATTGTTTAATTTCCTGTGGCAGTACTCTTCCTGAGTTCTAATTGCTACAAAACACAACTGTTAGGTCCAACAATGCATCCAAGGTGCCTAATTCTTATTTCTTTCAACTCTCTTGCCCTCTTCCTCACCTTCTTCATCTCCTTCATCCTCTTCACGATCCGAATTAAATCACCATACCTAGCTGGGTCGGCATCCGAATGTAACATCAAACTTAACACGACATCTGACCAAGCCCATGCTCGATTCCGCCTCCTGATAGGTATCTTAATGCGCCCTGATAGTTATGATCGCCGCCACTTCCTTCGTCTCATTTATGGAATACAGTCCTCTCCATTGGCGGAAATTGACGTTAAGTTTGTCTTCTGCAACCTCACAAACCTGAGCAGAAGACACTCGTGGCCTTAGAGATCTTACGTTTCAACGACATTATCATCCTTAACTGCACCGAAAACATGAACTCCGGGAAGACCTACACCTACTTCTCCTCACTCCCCCACATCCTCCCCAGGCACTATGATTACGTCATGAAGGCTGATGATGATGTCTTCCTCCGCATTGAGCCGTTAGCTGCCTCGCTGGAGCCCCTGTCTCGATGGGACTTGTACTATGGATTTGTGATCCCATGTCCAAGTATGAACCCTTACGTGGAATACATGTCAGGAATGGGTTTCGTATTGTCATGGGACATCATCGAGTGGATAGGAAATCGGAGATTCCGATGAATGATCAACACGGCCCAGAGGACAAGTTAGTGGGGAGGTGGTTGAATCTGGGAGGCAAGGCAAGGCACCGACACACAGAGAAGCCGGGTATGTACGACTACCCAGGAATGAATGGGAGGTGTTCACATGAGCTCATACCACAAACCGTGGCGGTTCATAGGCTTAAAAGATGGGACCAGTGGTTTCGCGTTCTTGAGTTCTTTAATGTTACCAAAGAGCTTAAGCACTCCAAACTTAACCATTTTTGAGATTTTGTTTCAATTAAGAGAAAAAAGCCCGAAAATTGGGAGAAAAAAAGCCCGAAGAAAAACTGTGGATCTCTCTTAGGTATTTGGTTGTGATGTTCGGAAAATGGGCGTGCCTGACATCCTCTTGAAGGGATGAGCATCTAATCTAGTTGACGAAGACACCTCTTCAAACTCCATGCTAGCATAACTTGCAAGAAGGGCAATATCGGTAGAGAATCTCATTTTCCCTCTCTGATGCTTAAATGAGTATTGGTCGTAAGAATGAATGAATGAATCCCCTGAAAAGTTATATACCTGGAGTATTATATAATCTTATTATAACCGTTGACAGTTACCTGCGAAGGGGTTTGAATTTGAATTTGAAGAGACACTGTGTGGCTGTACCTGCTATTAGATTATGAGGTCATATATATTAGTTTTAGGTCAGGTCTTTTATTGGCTTGATTTAGGGGCCCTTGTCTCTAGGCCCATCATTTGCCCTCAAGCCCGAGCTTTCAGTGAAAGCGCGAGGTTCAATTACCATCCTTCAAATTTTGATTCGTTGTCTTTCATGTGTTGCGTCGACATTACGGATATAGGGTGAGATTTTTGAATTTCTCGCGAGGTGGCGCTCGCTCGCGGTTGCCCCCTATGGGGTCTTAAATTGTTTCATTCTGCGAGACCTTAGCGCAATGGCGCCAGCTCGCCGATGCCCCTGGGGATCTTTGTCATACCTCTCATCGAGGTTTCTGCATTATTGATTTCATTATGTGGCAATAAACTGTAGAAGAAATGCCTCCAGGAAGCAGTCCATAATATCTAATTTTAGGAGACTACCTTTAACAAGAGATCTTTGATATCTAAGCTATAAAGATTGCCTCTAATGAGAGGTTTTTAAGCGTATGGTTTTAGAGATTGCCTTCAATAAGATCTTTGATATTGAAATTTCTTCAGAGATTGCCTATAGTGAGAGGTCTTTAATAACACTAAGTTTACAGATTGTCTCTAAAGAGAGGGCTTTGATATTTTAATTTCTTCTGAGATTGCCTGTAATGAGAGGTCTTTAATAACATTAGTTTTAGGGATTGCCTCTAATGAGAGGTCTTTGATATTTAATTTTCTTTTGAGATTGCCTCTATTGAGAGGTTTAATATTTAAAATTTCAAAGATTGCCTCTAACTAGAGGTCTTAATATCGTTGGTTTCAGAGATGCCTCCAATAAGAGGTCTTTGATATTTCAATTTTAGAGATTGTCTCCAATAAGAGATCCTACGTTTTCCTCCTTGAGGTCGCTTACGTAGTTCTTGCTTAATTGAGTTTGCCTTCTTTGGGAAATCTTCATTTTTCTGCAAGATCACTAATCTCGGCCTTTGCTCATGATTGCATCCTTTCAGACGTCTTAATTTTTTTCCTTAGCCCCCTTTGGGAGTTCTTTGCTTTCCCTGCCTCCATTGGGAAGTCTTTGTTTTGGGTTGTCTACTCCCGGAAGATCGCTTAAATGGTATTGTCTCAAATGGGAAATCACTTAATGGTAATGCCTCTAGTAGGAGGTCTTGTTCTGTTGGGTCTTCGGTAGGAGATCACTTATTAATGGTAACCGCTTTCAATGGGAAGTCTCGTATTGTTGTGTCTCCTATGGGAGATTACTTAATGGTAACCGCCTCCAAGGGAAGGTCTTGCTTCATGGTGTCTCCAATGGAAGATCACTTAATGATAATCGCCTCCAATGGGAGGTCTTGATTTGTTGTGTGTCCAATGGGAGATCGCTTAATGGTAACCGCCTCCAATGGAGGGTCTTGTTTCATGATGTCTCGAATGGGAGATCACTTAACGGTAATCGCCTCTAATGAAACTTAGGCCAGCGATCAGGCGATTGTAGGGTTCTCCACCTGTCTCGCCAGTTACCTTTCCCACGACTCCTTTCACCGTAGTTTCCATAGCCTCGCTGATCTTCATTTCCATAACCACGGTGTTGGGCCGGTTTCTCTCCTATATGGAGAATGATGAGGGCGGGTGATGGAAGTAATCCCACATGGAAAAATTGAGAGGAAATCCATAGGTTTATAAGAGATAATGGTCTAGCAACCCATTGGCTTAAGCTTTTGAGTTGCGGATGGGCCCGAGTCTCAAGTAAGCCCATGGATTTTTCCCAACAGTGGTATCAAAGTCCCAGGTAACGATCCTGGAGAAGTGCACACGCTATGCGTGGAAACCCACACCGCGCCAAGGCCCGAGTGTGGAACTCGTGGCTAGTGAATGGCCTAACAATTGGTATCCGAGTTCGGAAGTAAAAAGCCCGGCTCGAAGTCCTCCATATAGTCCAGAATGGGGGGGAATTGTTGGGCCGTGACCTAACAATTGGTATCCGAGTCCGGAAGTAAAAAGGCCGGCTCGAAATCCTCCATATAGTCGAGAATGGGGGGGAATTGTTGGGCCGGTTTTCTCTCCTATATGGAGAATGGTAAGGGCCTAACAATTGGTATCCGAGTTCGGAAGTAAAAAAAAACCCGGCTCGAAGTCCTCCATATAGTCGAGAATGGGGGGGAATTGTTGGGCCGGTTTTCTCTCCTATATGGAGAATGATGAGGGCGGGTGATGGAAGTAATCCCACATGGAAAAATTGAGAGGAAATCCATAGGTTTATAAGAGATAATGGTCTAGCAACCCATTGGCTTAAGCTTTTGGGTTGCGGATGGGCCCGAGTCTCAAGTAAGCCCATGGATTTTTCCCAACACACGGTGATATCTATTGACGTAATCTCGTTGATCGCTATTTCCTTAATTCCGACGAGAAGGGCTTCTATCTCTTTCTTTGCCCTCCCTTTATACAAAGGTCTCATATTTTTCGAATTGGAATAACAATCGTATAGAAGTAGAAGCAATGTGAACCACTAGTTCATGAGCGATGATATTCTCATTTCATCATTTAGTTATTAAGGACAAGATATATACTCCACACAAATAATATTTCATTAGAGATTTTTTTTTTCTTTTCTAGTTTGCCCTGTTTTCCGTGGACTTGATTTGCTGCTTAAAGTGAATAGATAATTCCATGCAATTGGCTTATATGCATGGCTTTGTGATCTCACCAATAATAAACTTCCGTCAAATAAAAAACAAATTTCTTTTTCATAACATATTTTAAGAAAGAGATTGGAAGGAACGCACCGGTTAGAGAGATCACAAGAGCCATTACCACATCGAGAAATCCAAGCACAACAAGTGGGCGATGGCGCTTTTCTAATGAGCATCACTGTAAATGTGGCCAAGCCACTTTGAATTTGGAGGTTGATCGGAGTGCTCAATAGCCGTTGTTGCATCCTCTTAGATGAATCCTCTCAGCATCCTGGGAGTCCTCATTCTTCAATAATCTGCAAAACAAAAACTGATCCCATGCACTTATCATTATGAAGTCATATTCCATTGACAATTGTAGGTCCAATGGGGAGATCTTCGAAATTTTGAGGGACGCTTCCTATCGCATCCCTGAATATGATATCGATGGATCCTTGGATGAAACACCCTCTGGAATAATGCCTCCCCTTGTCATCGTCGTCAAAACCTTTATGCGGTGAAGAGGTCATTGATGGTCCCTCCCATAGAATTTTGACTCATTCCATGCTCTGCTTTCATGGTGTTGATATTCAAGCTCTTTGATAGAATTGATAAGGACGAGTGTTGTTCCTGTGTTGCTACTTCTTGTCGACAATATTACCGCGATGTCGGCTATTGCTGTTGGAGGGGTCGAGCACCCCGTCGTCATCAATGACGAAGTTGTCGGATTTATTATTGGTATATCGTAATCCATATGATCAGAAACTGACATTCTATGAGCACCCATCTGGCCGGCAATCTTCTGCTTTCTATTGATCCATTGCTTCTAGCCACTTAAATGGGGTCAAACATCAACACGTGAGGACAGACAGTGTTTACACCCACTTTCTCTAATATATGAAAATAGTCAAGTCGTGATGTGTATGTAGTATCTCGATGATTTTCCCGAGTTTTGGAGAAATATTGGTTGGATTTGGAAAAGAATACTACAATTATGGTGGGCTAGGCTGGGTTAATTAAAGGCTTTAGTGAAGAAAGAGGCCCAATACTTCATATGTTTAGCCCAATTAGAAGGAGAGGCTCAATTGAAAAAAGTCCAGCAAGGTGAGCCATGATGGAAGATATACGCATGGACATATGAATATGCATGGACGTGCTAATTTTCAACAAAGACGGTGGAGATTTATATTCCTTGGTAGCCTATTATTCTTAGTGAGCAAACACGTGATGTTCTCGGAATCTTCGAGCTTAGATGATAAATAAGTCTATTACTTTTTGTTATTTTATTTCTAGGTATGCTAGGTAGGCAATTTCATATTTGAACAATGTCTCGATATCTCGTAATTATAGGGGCATCCATTCAGAGAGATTTTCTAGGCTTTCATGTAAATGCCTACAAATATGTGATTCGGAGTTCATTGTAATCTCCCTTTGGCACAACTATCAATCTCACTACAATTTTTCTATCTTTTCTATCTAGTACTTTATTTTCGTTGCACTTATATTATCGCACCTTCAGTATCTCCCTTTCTAGCACTTTCAATACCATGCACCTTTAATTCCTCGCAACTGTCAATCATTCGGCACCTATCCTTCTACCCATTTTCGAGCATCCGGGCAAGGAACGGGCTTCTACCCGAGCAACGAGCTTTCGGGCAAGGGGAAAGACTTTGATGATCGTCTTCCCAAAGCTCCAGCTTGAGCTCGGAGAAGGACGCCATGTTGGGGCCAAAGAAGGTATTGATGGTGTAAGGAGGGTGTGGTGTGGGCTGAAGCGGCCCTTAGAGAGCGCGGTCAAGGCCACCCCAAATCCCATACCATACATCAGGTGTGCCCCCTGTGTCGGCATGGCTTCTTCGGTCTGCTCGGATCTAGTCGAAGGGTCTTTGCACCAATTTTTATCCTTCTGTGGCGACGGCTATGAGCTTGAACCGACTCTTTCTTGCTTTTTCTTGCTCACAAAAGCAAAAAAGATAGCCCCTTTGACAATTCTCTAAATCAATGGTCCTACCATGAAAATTACACTTTGTGTATCTTTGTGTGTGTGTCTATAAATGGTCACAAAAGCAAATTTGAGCCAAAACCTCAAATAACTTCCCCAAGAAGGGTCTTGTATCTCTATGTTCGTGTATCAGTGATATATATGTATTTGTGTGTGTAAATACATGTGAGAGTGCAATGTTACAGAAACAGAGTTGAGTGGAAAAAGAAAGTCGTAGAAGATGATGAAACTCCTTTGTTCTTCAATGGACACTATCCTCAGGGTATCTCTCTATCTCTCTCATCTCTGTCGAGAACACACTAGGGGACAAGTAGGGAGAGAGGGTGCCACCGAGATTATGGTTTGGAGGTGGTCTGCTACACCATGAAGAAATCGAAAAGAAACCATTGACGAAATTGGTATGGAATCAAAGTTGCAGAATAGAATCTGCAGTAATTCTGCAGTGCTATCATTCATTAGAGAAGACAGGCTTATAGAAATATATACATCGAGGTAAATCCCTAGAAATATGGGACCTAGTTGGGAAATGTATAACGTCTAGCCTAAAACAGAAAAACTTTACAAAGTTACATGATATCGGAGTATCTCGAGAAGATACTCGGGGTACAACTGTATAGATAGGACGTTCAAGGGCTCAGGTCAAGCTCGTTGGAGAAAAGAGGGAATCGAGGCTGTGGGAATTGGTGTATGCCCTAGAGGCAATCTATCATCAGTTCTGTAATATAACATGTATTTCATTATATTACGAGGCATATCTGTTATTGTGTAGATTGCGTTAAATATGATTTTATACAATAATGTCCTTGGAATAGTATGTTCAATAGGCATCAAGTGTGACTTGATTGTGAGATCCTATAATTACCGAACATTATTCCTAAATGTCCATAGTCAAAGTATTATCGTTAATTAGGACAACGATAATACGGTTAGACTATTGTGGGTGTTGATTGATGACCAAGTCTCACAGGTCATGGATATGGAGATATCAAATCACATCACATGTATACATTAAGAGTAATGTGTATTGGACTGATCCGCCATGAGATTGCTACATGGGTTGTTACGTGACTGTCATTAGCATATCTCAAAGTGACTATAGTGTAATGGTCCTTTGACTTGAGGTCACCATGGATTCCTACGTGTAATGTCGTATATTTTGATACTGTCAAACGCCACCGTAACAGGCTGGTTATAAAGATAGTTTTGGGTATGCCACAAAGCATGGAAAAGAATGTGAGTGACCAAGATAGGATTTGTTCCTCCTACGAAACGGGAGCGATATCTCACGGCCACTTGGTGGTTAAGTCTAAAAGTGTATGCATACCCAAATGAGTCGATATAATGATATCGAGCTCATTTGTTCTGATAGACTTACCCGGTAAACCAAGAAAAAGAGATATTGAGCCATACAAGGATGTCATCGACCATGCCTTGGGCTCAATAGAGATATAGAGGACAAAGGGATTATATTACACGGTAGCATAGGTCACAAGGTTTGTCGAGAAATTGACTTTCCGATTACTTGAGTAATAGTGATGCATTGCTAGATGCCGCTCACTGTTTGTAATATTGAAATAGAGATTTCGATATTACTGTCAACGTAATTGGGAACCTACAGGGTCACACAAGACGACTAAATCGACGGGATATTTTGAAACAAATAAAATCGTCTAATAGAGATTATACGATTTAAGGTGCGACCGATTAATCGGATATTTAATGAGATTAAATATGTCGATTAATTAGACTCGATTTATTAAATTCAATAGCCCACAAAAGTAATATACATAAATATATATATGTTTGTATGTGTCTGTGCACGCATGCAAATACATATATATATATATATATATGGCTATATGTGTATGTATAAAGATACAATTGGGATCCTTAAATCCTTTTTGTCCCACACCGGTCAAATGGCTTGAAATCCTTTCCCCAAGCCATTATATATACATAGCAGTGTATTGAGATATTAGATATAGATAACATACAACATATATGCACGTGTATATATGATATACATGTATGTATATAAAATGGGATTATTGAGTTGAATTGTTAACTCATTAAGTCCAATTAAGTTTAATAATTCCGGGTGTCGCACCGGTGTTTCTTTCGAGTGTTGGCCGCTAGCACCGCCGATTTCGAAGACTCGTCGACAAAGTCGGTGTGGATACCGGTAGAGGCGTCACGCGTGGGACGCTCGGTCGACAATTTTAAATATTCAGGTACGCTTTTATTTACTCTTATTCTTCTAGTAGGTCTTGGAATTAGTTTCACGGGTAGGAAATTTTGAATTTCTGTTCTTTTTTTCGCTTCCGTTGTGCCTCGTGGAACTAGCAATTGGTATCAGAGCCTAGTTAGTTAGAATCTGAGTAGATAATAGCATAAAATATGATTTATGCTTGGTACTGGTATGATTATGTTTTATATTTGCGGTGCATGACTGTTAGACATGGACTATGTCCTAGTTGTGTGTAGTATAATAGTTATACGTGTGGACTATTATGTAATAGTTACTAATAGTGTATAGTGAGATCGATTAAATGTTAATCAAATCCCTCAAAATATTAAGTCCATATCCTTCCACCGTGTAACGCTCGTCAAGACCAAGATCGATGAGTGTGTAGACCTTTCCTTCGCAGGATGCCCTTATCTATCCTAGTAAGACGTTGTGTCCAGTGGGTCGGACTTAACTGAGCAAGCCTAATAGGATTAGGATTCAGAGGCATGTAGTTGGGCATCGATCTATAAGATAGATTTGAATAAGGAGTTACTCACTCAACTAATCAAGAGTTGCATGTGATGCAATTGGGAAAGTGAGTTCCTACCTAAATAGCCAATTCTTGGTGAATCAGCCCTCGACTGAGCTTGAGCTTGTGAGATATGGATCTTGAGCTACTATGAGAATGATATTCTCTGAATCAATGTTGAGGTTCATTGATTTGATATAAATAGTGGGAGCAATATTTATAAAGTCCTCATTAAAATATTGTGTGTCATACTTTATTTTGTATATTTCTATGGTAGTTACCATGGCAGGGAGCACTTCTAGTACTTTCTGTTTGCGATCCGTCCTTGATAAGGACAAACTATCAGGGAATAATTTCCTTGGTTGGTATCGAAACTTGAGAATTGTCTCACCCAGAAAAGAAGCTATATGTCTTAGAGCAACTCTCTCTTGCGCCACCGCCTGATGCCCCCCCAGCTGAGAAAGATGCTTATAGTAAGCATCATGATGATGCCGTAAACGTCGGATGTCTCATGTTAGTCACCATGGACTCGGAGCTTCAGAAGCAACACGAGAACAGATGAAGGCGTACGATATGATCGTGCATCTCAGGCACCTCTATCAAGAGCAGGCCCGACATGAGAGATTCGAGATCTCTAAAGCACTTTTTCAGGCAAGGTTGACTGAGGGTAGCCCGGTGGGTCTTCATGTACTCAAGATGATTGGGTACGTTGAGACTCTGGGAAGACTGGGATTTCCTCTTGGTCAAGAGTTGGCCACAGATTTAGTCCTACAGTCGCTGCCCAGCAGTTATAGTCAGTTCATTATGAGCTATAATATGAATGACTACAATAAACCATTGCCTGAACTGCTTAGCATGTTGAGAACAGCTGAGCATGATATCAGCAAGGGGACATCCGTTCTAATGGTCCAAGGGACCAAAAGAAAGGGCAAGAGCAAGAGTAAAGGCAAGAAGGCTAAAGGTGCATCCAATTTTGACTTGGGTGCGTTGAAGCCTAAAGCCAGGTGGCGAAGAATGATTACTGCTTCCATTGTGGCAACACTGGACATTGGAAGCGGAATTGTAAGATATACCTGGAAGAGTTGAAGAAGAAGAAGGGAAGTGAGACTTCCACTTCAGGTATCCATGTTATAGAGATTAATGTATCTACTACTTCTACATCTTGGTATTAGATACCGGATGTGGTGCTCATATTTGTGGAAAATTGCAGGACCTAAAGGACAGTAGATCGTTGACAAAGGCGAGCTGGTGGACCTACGAGTTGGAAATGGAGCAAGAGTTGCTACATTAACTGTAGGGACTTATCACCTAGTTTTACCTACTGGGCTTGTATTAGATCTTAACGACTGTTATTATGTACCTGCTATTATAGAACATAATATCTGTTTCTTGTTTGGACAAGAAGGGATTTTGTTTCACTATAAAGAACAAGTGTTGTTCTATGTACATGAATGATGTATATTATGGCAGTGCACATTTAAGTAATGGTCTGTATGTTCTTGATCTAGATACGCCTATTTATAATGTGGAAACCAAACGGCTCAAATCTAATGATTCGAACCCGACTTACCTCTGGCATTGTCGTTTAGGCCATATTAGCGAGAATCGCATCTTTAGACTCCATAAGGATGGATTACTGGACTCGTTTGATTTAGAATCGATCGAGACATGCGAAACCTTGCTTATGGGGAAAATGACTAAGCCCCTTTTACCGGAAAAGGTGACCGAGCTAGTGATCTTTGGCTCTCATACATACCGATGTATATGGACCAGTGAACAAGCTTGCTAGAGGTGGGTATCTCTACTTCATTACATTTACTGATGATTCAGTAGATTTGGATAGTGTTTTTGATGAAACACATCTGAATCCTTTGAAAAGTTCAAAGAATTTAAGATGAAGTGGAGAATCAGTGGGTAAGTGCATTAAAGTTCTTCGATCAGATCGAGGAGGTGAATATTTGAGCTATGAGTTCGCTGACTATCTTAAACAGTGTGGGATTTTATCTCAACTGACTCCACCTGAACACCACAATGGAATGGTGTAGCTGAGAGGAGGAATCGAACTTTTTAGATATAGTTCGATCTTTGATGAGTCATGCAAACTTACCTGACTCCTTTTGGGGATATGCTCTACAGACAGCTGCTCTCTCATATTAAACAATGCTCCGTCGAAATCAGTTGAAAGGACACCATATGAGATGTGGTATGGGAACGTCCCAAGATGTCTTTTCTAAAGATATGGGGTTGCGAAGCTTATGTGAAGAGATTGTCTTCGGATAAGCTTGGCCCTAAATCGGACAATGTTACTTGTACTTCGGGGTATCCTAAGGAAACTCGAGGATACTATTTTCTATAATCCCATCGAGGGCAAAGTGTTTGTCGCTCGAACTGCGGTATTCCTTGAGAAAGAGTTTCTCTCCAAAGGAACTAGTGGGAGAAATTAGAACTGTGGGGAAGTTCTACCACACAAATGACATTGACCAATCGACGGCGATGTTTGCAGACAGAGTACCACAAAGTTTGTTGTGGCACAATCTTCTACACAGGTGACACAGGAGCCTCGTAGGTCTAGTAGGATACGTCATGAGCCTGAGAGATATGGATTTCTCGTGACTCAAGACAATGACGTATTGCTCATATAGATATGAGGAGCCTACAACCTATGCGGAAGCCGTAATAGGCCCAGACTATGAGAAAATGCTGGAGGCCATGAGATCTGAGATGGAGTCCAGTACACTAACCAAGTATGGACTTTGGTTGATCCACCTGAAGGGGCAAACCCATTGGGTGTAAGTGGGTTCTTCAAGAAAGAAGACTGACATGGACGGTAATGTGATTACCTTTAAGGGCCGACTTGTTGGCAAAAGGTTTCAGACAAGTTCATGGTGTTGACTATGACGAAACCTTTTCCCCGTAGCTATGCTTAAATCCATCAGGATCTTGCTTGCAATTGCAGCTTATTATGATTATGAGATCTGGCAAATGGATGTCAAAACTGCTTTCTTGAACGGGAAGCTCCTCGAGGATGTGTTTATGACACAACCTAAGGGTTTTGTCGATCCACATTGTGCCGGAAAGGTTTGTAAGCTACAACACGGTCTATTTATGGACTGAAGCAAGCTTCTAGGAGCTGGATCTCTTCCGTTTTGATGATGCAATCAAAGAGTTTGGTTTCATCAAGAATGAAGATGAACCCTGTGTTTACAAGAAGGTTAGTGGGAGCGTAGTAATCTCCTGGTGTTGTATGTAGACGACATACTTCTGATTGGGAATGACATTCCTTCCCTACAGTCTGTGAAGACTTGGTTGGGAAGGTGTTTCTCTATGAAGGACTTAGGCGAAGCTACCTACGTGCTAGGTATTAGGATCTATAGAGATAGATCCAAGAGACTGCTTGGCCTAAGTCAGAGTGCATACATAGATAAAGTGCTTCGGCGCTTTAAGCATGCAGGATTCTAAGAAGGGTCGCTGCCTATGTTACATGGCATAGCCTTTCGAAGGCTCAGAGTCCTTCTACTCGAGAGGAGAGGGACAGAATGAATAGGATTCCATATGCGTCAGCTATTGGATCTATCATGTATGCTATGTTATGCACTCGATCAGATGTCTCGTATGCTTTGAGTATGACGAGTCGATACCAATCAGATCCAGGTGAAAGACACTGGATTGCAGTAAAGAACATCCTTAAGTACTTACGAAGGACTAAGGAGATGTTTTGTGGTATATGGAAGCGAAGAAGAGCTCGTTGTAAGAGGTTACACCCGATGCTAGCTTCCAGACCGATAAGGACGACAGTAGATCGCAGTCAGGGTATGTGTTCTGCCTGAATGGAGGTGCTGTGAGTTGGAAGAGTTTCCAAACAGGAGACAGTAGCCGACTCTACCACAGAGGCCGAGTATATTGCTGCCTCTTCCGCTCTAACGTGCAAAAGAGGCCGTTTGGATCAGAAGTTCATAACAGAACTTGCTGTGGTTCCTAGCATCGCAGACCCAGTGGATCTCTATTGTGACAACAATGGAGCCATTGCGCAAGCTAAGGAACCCAGGTCTCACCAGCGATCCAAACATATACTCAGGCGCTTCCATCTCATTCGCGAGATTATCGACAGAGGAGATGTGAAGATATGCAAAATACCAACAGATGAGAATCTCGCAGATCCACTTACGAAGCCTCTTGTGCAGCGCAAGCACGAGGCTCACACTAGATCTATTGGCATTAGACAAATGCCAGATTGGCTCTAGTGCAAGTGGGAGATTGGTTGGGAATTGGTGTATGCCCTAGAGGCAATCTATCATCAGTCTGTAATATGACATGTATTTCATTATATTACGAGGCATATCTGTTATTGTGTAGATTGCGTTAAATATGATTTTATACAATAATGTCCTTGGAATAGTATGTTCAAATAGCATCAAGTGTGACTTGATTGTGAGATCCTATAATTACCGAACATTATTCCTAAATGTCCATAGTCAAAGTATTATCGTTAATTAGGACAACGATAATACGGTTAACTATTGTGGGTGTTGATTGATGACCAAGTCTCACAGGTCCTGGATATGGAGATATCAAATCACATCACATGTATATATTAAGAGTAATGTGTATTGGACTGATCCGCCATGAGATTGCTACATGGGTTGTTACGTGACTGTCATTAGCATATCTCAAAGTGACTATAGTGTAATGGTCCTTTGACTTGAGGTCACCATGGATTCCTACGTGTAATGTCGTATATTTTGATACTGTCAACGCCACCGTAACAGGCTGGTTATAAAGATAGTTATTGGGTATGCACACAAGCATGGAAAAGAATGTGAGTGACCAAGATAGGATTTGTTCCTCCTACGAAACGGGAGCGATATCTCACGGCCACTTGGTGGTTAAGTCTAAAGTGTATGCATACCCAAATGAGTCGATATATGATATCGAGCTCATTTGTTCTGATAGACTTACCCGGTAAACCAAGAAAAAGAGATATTGAGCCATACAAGGATGTCATCGACCATGCCTTGGGCTCAATAGAGATATAGAGGACAAAGGGATTATATTACACGGTAGCATAGGTTCACAAGGTTTGTCGAGAAATTGACTTTCCGATTACTTGAGTAATAGTGATGCATTGCTAGATGCCCTCTCACTGTTTGTAATATTGAAATAGAGATTTCGATATTACTGTCAACGTAATTGGGAACCTACAGGGTCAACACACGACGACTAAATTGACGGGATATTTTGAAACAAATAAAATCGTCTAATAGAGATTATACGATTTAAGGTGCGACCGATTAATCGGATATTTAATGAGATTAATATGTCGATTAATTAGACTCGATTTATTAAATTCAATAGCCCACAAAAGTATATACATAAATATATATATGTTTGTATGTGTCTGTGCACGCATGCAAATACATACATATATATATATATATGGCTATATGTGTATGTATATAAGATACAATTGGGATCCTTAAATCCTTTTTGTCCCACACCGGTCAAATGGCTTGAAATCCTTTCCCCAAGCCATTATATATACATGGCAGTGTATTGAGATATTAGATATAGATAACATACAACATATATGCACGTGTATATAGGATATACATGTATGTATATAAAATGGGATTATTGAGTTGAATTGTTAAACTCATTAAGTCCAATTAAGTTTAATAATTCCGGGTCGCACCGGTGTTTCTTTCGAGTGTTGGCCGCTAGCACCGCGCCGATTTCGAAGACATCGTCGACAAAGTCGGTGTGGATACCGGTAGAGGGCGTCACGCGTGGGACGCTCGGTCGACATTTTAAAATTATTCCAGGTACGCTTTTATTTACTCTTATTCTCTAGTAGGTCTTGGAATTAGTTTCACGGGTAGGAAATTTTGAATTTCTGTTCCTTTTTTTCGCTTCCTTTGCGCCTCGTGGAACTAGCAATCGAGGTCGTCGGTTACCCCGCCCAGGACGTCGGCGACCTCGATGGAGGGTCGTCGGGGTCGCCAATTCGTGGCCCAACCCCGAATCAACCAAGGACTCCGAGTTGGAGGTCCCCCGTAGATTCTGGGTTAGGGCTGCCAATCGGAGACCCCGACCCCTCTTTCCCTTTCAATTTTTTTATAGGACTAAAATGAAATAAAATGAAAATTTGAGGATATGAATGATAAAAGAAAAAGATTTAGAATAAAAATGATTAAAAGTTAAAGATTGAGGACTGAAAATGGAAAAAAAAAATTAACGTTAACCCCTATATCTAACGGAGCGAATCACAGGGGGGCTAATTGTCCCAATAAAACATATGGTGCGATTTGTCCCGATCCCAAACCACAATGGGATTTTTGTCTTTTTCCCAATATTTAACGCCATTTACGTCCACGTCAACACCGGTTAATAGTCAGTCACGTTTGGATAATAAGTATCTAATGGAGCAACATTCAGAACTACAAAAGCCAAAATAAAACTTATAAAATTTGATATTAAAAATGACAAAAATAGAGGACCATTTCTGTAATTATCTCAAGAGTAAAATATTAACAAATTAATATAGTAAGATTTATTTTACAATTGATATAACACTTCATTCAAAATTGTATATAGATCCAGAGGAAGAAAAATGAGAATCTAATAAAGTGATATGATAAGAAAAGTATAAAATGTAAACATTTTGTGAAACTTTAAAAATAGTTATTTAATAGTACTTACATAAAAGTGAAGGAAAGGACCAAAATCTATCTTTAAAGTGTATATATGAAATGAAGACAATAAAGACATAATAAAAGTTTATTGAAAAAAAATTAAGTTTAAAAAATATAGATGAGAATACTCCTTATCGACATAACCTTGCATTCCGTAGAGGAAGAATTAGGACATTCTAAACTCACAATAAAAAAAGACTACCTACATTGGCTAATTTAAGGGTTTAAAATTCATTAAAAATATCCTGTGATTATGACCAAGTTAATGTCCAAGTAAGGATATTCTCAATCAATAGGATGGCATGACCTTTTATTTGACTGTAAAAAGAATTTAGAAAATTTGTAATATCACAAAAAATTACTTGAATTTATATTTAATTATTTTTTTATTTTTAAAAAAGAATTAGATGGTGTCCCAAAATCCACCGCACTTGCTATTGGCTCCACGGATCCAAGTTTATTAACTGATTATACTAATATACTAATTAGGATGTCATATGGCATTAAGCTATTACTTTAATCTGCTATTTTTAATTTGGATTTCATTATTTATAATTAGAAAAACATAATCGCTTAGGTAGTGTTTGGTTTCACAATATCATCTTAAAATCACAATTCTAATTCAACTCTACCCACTACAAAACAAAATAACACATCAAAAGTCAATAAAGGTGGGTCCCACACATAAACATTACTTTTTACTCCATTATAATACAATTCCATTACAATTAATTCTCAACTCCACCCGTTCTTGTACATACTAATAGGCTCGTCCTCTTTCAATGTGCCAAATTTGATATGCAATACGGTCACGTACTGTATCCATCTCCCTACTGCTCATGTCAATATCATTTCGGATTCCATTTTGTTGAGGCGGATTACGAAATTCATCATAATATTGCCACGCATCACCATACTCCTCAAATAATCTATCGCGATAACTATTGATCCGAATAAAATTGTGCAACATAAAGCAGGCAAGCGCAATTTGTCCTTGACGACGCGGTTTGAAGTTTGACATTTCCCGCAATATTCCAAATCTGTTCTTCACGACACCGAAGCACCGTTCCATTACGTTACGAACGGATGCGTAACGCTGATTAAACAACTCTTCCATCGTCGTTGGAGGATTGTCATTATTGAAGTCACTGCGGTGATACCGTTGTCCTTTGTAAGGGGCCAAATAACCGGGCATATTTGGGAAGCCCGCATCAACTACATAATATTGTTCTGCGTGCAGACATGTACAAATAATGTATATATCTGTAGTTTCATATGTTTATCGAAATACATAAGAGCTTAACAAGAGAACATGGTATATGGAAAGTAACAACTTACCGCCTTGTGGTGCAGGGAATGTCGGTAACGTTGCCGCATCAGAAAGAATTCTAAAGTCGTGTGCCGAACCCTCCCATCCGGTCATGACATAAGTGAAGATCATTTGATGGGAACAAACAGCAAGAACATTTTGCGTTATGTCACCGTTTCGATCACGATACGCGCCTCTCACCGAAGCTGGCATAATAGCTTTAACATGAGTCTCATCAATTGCCCCGATGCAATGCTGCAGTAATAATAAAAATCGATACGAATTACAGTACATGTAATAAAAGAATAGAAGTTCATTTCGACAGTTGTACGATAATTACCCTAAAGAATGGATACCATTGTCGGTAGCCGCGAATTTCAGGCTGCTCCTCAACGTTCCTCGGTCTTATGTACATTGGCACTAACGAATGAAGTCCTTGAAGTATTAAATTGAATGCTCGTGAGACTGTCTCCTTAGAATGCTGAAAGCGTTCGGCAACAACGGCATATCGAGTGCTATGTGCAACTACCAATAAGAACATTCCAAGCATCTCCTCGACGGTCATACCTTTCCTTGTATTTCGAATGCCACAGTTTGCTCTTAATGTGTCGCACAAATTATGAAATACGTGAGGGTCCATCCTGAAATTCTGGTAACATCTTGTGTCATTTGAAAGCACTTCGTTAATGTACTCACTGCCTCGTAGTGCCGACGTTCTACATGGACGTGCACGGGGGACTTGCTGTTCAGACATTGCATCGTGGATCGCCAAAAGGACGGGCAAATCATCTACGCTGCTGTCGTCATCATTGCTGGATGAATTATCATATCGCAGTGAGTTCACATACCTTGCCATAATCCTCTTCCATTGAAGATGACGAGCTGTATCAACAAACGTTAACATGATAGATTATCAACAAATAGCACGAATTGACGAAGGGAATAACATTTCAAACACATAGCCAATGCATTAGCAAAGTCAATCAGGTTCAAACATAACAGTAAAGGAAAACAAGGGTCTGGTTAATGTCATAACAGAAAAAACCGAAAGTAACAAACACATATGAGGAGAAACGTTCGGGCGTTCAAGGATGAACAAGGTTGTGCAACCATTCGCGCCTAGCTTCATCGTACATCCAAACGAATGCCTGTTGCCATCGTTCATCCTCCGTAATACGTGCTGTACCGGCGAGATACTCGCGTACAGAAATTGTTTCCTTCATTTGATTGAGGACAACCATGGCTTCTTCGATGCTGTTCTGTGCTGGTTTCTCGGGGCTCGTCACTGACTTGCTCTTCTTTGACTCCGGAGGGGTAGAATTTTTCGCTTTGTCCTTCTTCACCTTACTTTCCTTGTACAAGTCGATCAACTCCTGCAACTGCGACTTGTTGTTTGAACCTCTCTTTCTCACTCGTCGCCTCGACCCTGTAACGACAGGTTCCTCAGCTTCATCAGTTGGGTCATCACTGTCGCCGGATCCCTCTGCAAGATCGATGGCTCTTTGCCACGGCTGTTCCGTAATGCTAGAAATTCCTCTTCTATGCGTGCATAGGATCGGGGGCTATGAGGTGGGTCGGTTGACGAAATTCGTAGGCCCCTGTTGCTGTCGATGTTTTGTACATCAGTTGTAAGGTCTCATAATGCTTGCATCCTTTTGACCGAAAAGTCCTGAAGTTACTGTGCCTCTACATGTTATACACATGCAATACTTAGTAACAACGACTTTGCATTAAATAGGCAACTTTAAGAAAGAGTAAGCGATAGAGTACCTTGATAAACTTGTCCCAAATATCAGGATTCGCCTTCACGGTGTTAGTCGGCCCATCCCAACCTACTCCAGTGTGCTGAATCAGCTCTGTGAATTGTGTGTACTGTGTCTTCAGCCTTTGTGCTTTTGTTTTCACCTTGTCGGCGCCAAGAATCACACCTGGGAATTTCTCTTCCAGTTCCCTACTTATCTGTTCCCAGTCCTTCAATTTCCAACTTGATGTATGCGTCCTTTGGAATTTATCGATCATAATGTCAACGAAAGCACTCTCAAGCTCGTCTGTCCACTCAACTATGCCATCACCCTTGGGAGCCATCTCAGTTGCAGAGCAGTACCGATAACTTAATAATGCACATACAACAGTAAAGGTTAACTAGGCAAATACACACTCATACATGCAAGACATGTAGAAGCTAGGAATTCAAGATGTATTACGGACTAGAGACATTGATAGATAAATGCAAGGAAAGAATGCCACAGCGAGGCCACAAGCACATTATGTTCCAATGCAGCAACAACATCATTCAATCAGAGGCACCATTGTAAGGAATAATATGCAGCTTAGCGTAACAAATAGAAATGACAGCCAGCAACCAACAAACAAAGGCACCAGCAATTTCGAAATACAACCATTCCAAGGAAACTTCTGTGCCAAATTTCTGGCAAAAAATCGAGCAACACAGGGCACCTATACACAGTAAGCAGGCAAGCAGAAACATTCCAACTCCATACTTTCCAAACACACCGCTAATACTCAAGTAGCGGTCCTTTTCCATACGTACGTGTGGCTAATTAAGTAAGATGATCGGATAAAAGTCGGCAGAAAAGGCACCAAAATGCAAAAGCCCTATGGCTTGCTCAATTAATGTACATAACTACATGGTGGGTAGTGGAGTCGCCAAATTCAAATCAAACTTATACATCAAATTTGGAATCGGCTTAGCTAGAAAAGTCTAGCTTAATATAGCTAGAAAGCTTAGCTTACTAAGGCCACAAACAAGCAATGGAGGGCCATCCTTTTCGATCCCTAATAGGAACTTGTCTCTTAACTCTTTACCGATTTCTTATGATCAGTTTGTTGCCCAAGGGAAATCGACTAACACACTTTGCGACATCAACTCAGACAGCAATGAGGACTGAGCTTGTCATTCCATCTCCCTACTGTCCCAAATTTGTTGCAAAAAATCGAGCAACACAAGGCACCTATACATAGTAAGCAGGCAAGCAGAAACATTCCAACTCCATACTTTCCAAACACACCGTTTGTTGCCCAAGGAAAATCGACCAACACACATTTCGACATCAACTTAGACAGTAATGAGGACTGAGCTTGTCATTCCATCTCCCTACTGTCCCGAATTTTTTGCAAAAATTCGACCAACACAGGGCACATCTACACAGTAAGCAGGCAAGCAAAACCATTCCAACTTACTACTGACCAAAATTCCTTACAAAAATCGGCCAAAACAGGGCAACCTCTACTCACGGCAGACAAGTGAAATGCAACCCTAACCCTATCACAGAGTATCAGATAGAATTGGAAGGACTCTTGAGTAAAATGTGGCGGAGAAATTACCTTGGATTTGGGTATGGAACCGTGAAACCGCAATCGACCCTTTTAAGAAGAAATGGCAGTGGTAGGGGCCCGGATTTTGCCGAATGCCTTTGCTGCTCAAACTGACAGGGGAGGAGTCGCTGGAGTTGGGGGAGGGGGCTGGATGCACGCGAAGCTGACGGGTGTAGAAAGATTCGGTTGAACAGCAACTCACTGCGAGATAGAAGTCGGCAAAGTTGTCGATCAAAGAAGGAAGAGGGGCGGGGGGAAGGAGGGGGGCCGGCTGATGAATGATACAGAGCGGGTATGAAGGAAGGGGCTGAGTAGGGGCCGGGTTAGAGATAATAGAGGTCAAACGCTTGTAAAGGATTGCTGAATATGCGGGGTCCACAAGTCCCCAACAAACGGTCAAAATTAGCATCATTCAAAATCAAAATCACAATTTTAGAATGTTACTATGAAACCAAACAGGCCCTTAATAATATGCTATGAGTAACCCTGTTAATTTGAAGTAACAAGCTTTACTTACAGTATATGATTCAAAATTCGTAAAAGAAATATCACAGTCATGGTCAAATCAATGTTATGAGTCATAGGTTAGTATTGCATCGTTACGTTTTATCTCAAAAAATTAGGACAACTGCAAGGGCTTAAATGGAAAGAGTATATTTAAATTGGTGATTAATTTACTACCAAAAAATTGGTATTCAATTCAAGTAGGTATTTCATAGTGGAAATAATAAATAAGAAATGAAAAAACTTATTGAAAAAAGATCGGATGGATGTAGCTGCGGGGTAGAAAACCCACCCACTTGCTGCCTCCATCCCATGGACAAGAATTATATGATACTATAATTACTATGATACTATGATATTTTAGAATAAATAAATAAATAAAGGAAAAAATCATTAAAAATATAAAATTGGATGGAAGTGGCTGCGGGTGGGAAAAAACTCGCCACGTCCATCCCATGGGCGAGAATTCTATTATTACTAATGAAATAATAATTCTTAGATTTTGATAAAATTTCAACTATGCCATAGGGACTAGTTAGATTTAGCAAAATTACACCATTTGTTTGGGGTCAGGAAAAAATTCACACGGAAACTAATTTTAGAAAAAAGTAATTCATTGTGAGAATTAGAAGGGCATTATGAAGGTTATAAGAGGAAAAAAAACACTTTTAGTTTTCAATCTTTCGCGTTAGTATCATTTTCGTCATAAATAGTCTTTTCCATTCTCGTCCTCAACCTTTCGTCTTTTGCCACTTTAGTCATGCCATCTATTTTTCCGTTAAAATATTCATTTTCCATCAAAAATTAATTTAAAAACAATTATAATCTTTAAAATTTTTAAAAACATAGAAAAACTATATATAGAAAAAAGAAACTAAACGATAGGGGACAGGGCTAGGGGTGCCCCCGATAGAGGTCGCCGGCAAGGTTAGACCTTGTTGGTGACCTTTGTTTCGGGGGGGGGGGGGGGCGCTTGTTTTCCCTCGATTTAAAAGATTGGGCGAAATCTCAATCTTAGAGGACTATCAAGCTTTAAGATAATTAAAAAAAAATCGGGATTGATGGTGGTCTCATCGGCGACCACCGCCTCTTAGAGATCGTTGCTGCCAAAGGAGGCACAAGGAGGCACTGACAATCTCGAAGGAGGAGATGGTGGCCCCTATTTTAGAATTCATATTCATAAACTTTTTATATACATTTTATTTTACAATTGAAAAAGGCTTTAAAGTTATTTACAATTGGGCCACAGATCTTCTTAGATTTTCTAATTAGGCCCCAAACAAGTTCCGACTACTCGTGACCCGGTTCCTGCGCGAAAAGCCGAAAATAGTCCGAAAATAAAAAAAGCCGCGGCTTCTCTTTTGCTTCTCTGTGCGTTGCTCCTCTCCTCCGCCCAATCTCTCTCTCTCTCTCTCCTCCCATCTGCCCAATGCTCTCTTCCTCCTCAAACCACAGCAAAACCCTCCTCACTCCTCCCCTCTCCTCCTTCTCCCACAAACCCTAACCGCCAATTCCTCTTCCGCCACCTCCTCGGCCAATCAATCGACCCCAGATGGCCTCCCGGGACCAAGCCCTATCACTCCTAGCCGCCGCAAACAACCACGGCGACTTGGCGGTGAAGCTCTCGTCTCTCAAGCAGGTCAGGGACATTCTCCTCGCCGTGGACCCTTCCCTCGCATCAGAGCTCTTCCCTTACCTTGCCGAGCTCCAGTCCTCGCCCCAGAGCCTCGTCAGGAAGTCTCTCGTCGAGTCAGTGCCCCCTAACCCTATAAATTCTTCTTCTTTAGTCCGGGAAAGTCCTGAATTTTTGACCTTTTGGAAGGGTTGAATCGGAATCGTGTGTGCTGCCTGCTAATTATGCGTCGAGTCAGTGTTGGAAGCTCGTCTTATGGCATAGGGTTCAATTTTTAACATGCTAACTCTAGTAGCAGAAAGAAAGTAAAAGGGAAAGGAAAAAGAAGAAAAATTTACTGCCAATGTGCTGCATCTTCTCTTCTTTTCCCCTTAAATTTTATCAATTTGATGTGTTATGGGAATGAAAAATGAAGAATTTTGTGTTAAGCTACTCCGTTCCGGCAAAAGAACCCTGTGACTATTCATAAATAAGACATGAACATATCCCTTAACAGCACAGTGCCTAATACTGGATCTGCCAAAACTGACAGCTGTGGTGTTCAAGTGTGTGAGTTGTGCTTTTATTGTTGGTGCTCCGAGTCATGTTGGTTTGAAATCCAGTCTGATGTTATATTTTGTATTTATTAGGATAGTGGAAGAGATTGGGTCGAAAGCAATGGAATACTTGGCAGTATTGATGCCAGTCTTACTGGCATTATTGAGAGATGCTGATCCAGATGTTGCAGCACAGTCCGTCATCAGTGGCACGAAGCTCTTCAGTGGTATTCTCGAGGAGATGGCAGTGCAGGTCTCTCAATTTCCCTTACCCGGACTTAATATCCAATTCTAGGATGTCATGATCAGGTCAAACAGCTGTTATATCATGTAGGATTCTTACGGTTACTGCATTGGATTGAGGTCATTGAAGAGTTTTAAAAGCAGTCAATGCTCGTGATAGATTTCTATAGATGGTTGTTCATAAATATTCTTGTGATTGTTTATATCTCATTTTCCTAATAAGTTACTTGAGATATATGGTCAAAATTTGTACACAAACATGGTGTTTCTCTATAGAATATTTGTAGCTCTTATAATGTCTGTTTAAATATCTGAGTTCTATCATAGGAACCTGAACTAGCTCTCCTGTATTTCATGCATATGCATACGCGTGTGTGTGTTTATCATGTTGGGCGACAATTGCCTTTTCTTTATTTTTTATTTTTATTTTTAAATTATATATAATTTAGTTTAGCCTATCAAACATCCTGGCATACGGTCGAGCTGATCATGATTTCTGTGGCTTCATGCTATTTGAATCAGTATTCATGAGTTCCTTTTCCTGCTCATATCTCATACTGGTAGTGTGACATGTGCTAATGATTAAATTCTGATGTCCTTTCATCCTCTAATTCCAAATGCTCATGGACATTGTTCTTAACTAGATGCATCACCGAGGAAAAGTCGAGAGGTGGCTTGAAGATCTTTGGACGTGGATGGTTAAGTTCAAAGATGATGTGTATACCATTGCAATTGAGGTATTTGGAGAACGTATATGTGGATTTCATCAGCTGGTCATGACATCCGAGTTAGATTCATTGTTGATGGCCCGAATTCTAACTAATTGTGGACATGGATAGTTTTCTCATCTTCTGTTTTGTAACCATTGTGCAAGATGGATAGACATTGGAGCTGTACAAAAGTTATGCAGTGAAATGTCTACGGTTACTTTGTTGTAAAAGGTGCTTGATAATTTCACTTTCTAAAAGATAGACTGATAAAATGCAATCCCGAAAGAATTTCAGCCAAGCTGCTTTGGAACTTTACTTCCAATTTCACTTGGTGTGGTATAGATATATGTTCAATCCTTATGGCTATTGTTGTCTAGAATCCTAAAATGGATGATTTCTGAAAGTGGATTAAATGGTTAGGTATAATACAGATGTATCAAGATTTATGGTTGCTCTACAATGCCCAAGAGTTAGCTTTGGGGAAAAAGAAGAAGCCACCTATATATCTCTTGAGGCATTTGGTTAAATGAGCTGTGCACATCGAAAAGAAGTCATTTGGGGCTCTGATGCACTTTGGGAATAGTTGGAGTGTCCCTACTTGTGTTGACAGCTTGTATACAAGTTTTTCTCCCCGTCTTTCATTCAATTACTGCTTCTGCTTACATATACTCAGCAAAAGAAAAAAAATGGGGAAAAATCAGAGCACTCCATTACCACGAACTCGAAAAGCTAGAAGAGGGGAGGACTTGGGGAAGAGCGAAACTTTTAAATTCCACCATTATATTTGAGCTTATAGCCAAAATAGATATTTGATGTAAGAATTTTGATGTTTATATTTCATAAATGGAAGCTGTATCCACAACATGTAAGCAAATTTTGAAAATTTGAATTTTTAAACTCAATAATATTAATAGTAATGTCTGTGGACGGCCTACAAATACAACTAAAATTGATAATTATGGGCACTAGAAAGGACATTCAACTCATTATCTTATAAATGTATTTAGGAGAGTCAATCAAGAGAATTAGTTTGTCAAGACATTTTGTAGCTTTTGATTAGGATCTTTGTCAATACCAGTTGCTTGCTTGCAATGTGGAGGTCGGTTTCTGTACTGATTGTGAAGACAAATTTTGTCCCATTTGCAGAGGCTTGTTTTTCCCTTTCTGCTGAAATTTTCAGAGGCATCTTGATTGTAGCTCTGAGTTAGTTTAATTAATTATTTCTAGATAGACAGCACTTACTCTTTCTTTAAATAAACATGATGGTATGAGCACAGGATTATGATCTTTGTGCAAATAGAGACATTAATGGGATTCTGAAATGATATTATGTATCTTCTGTGCAATGACAGTTAACCTGCTTTTTAAAACTCAAACTGCTCTATTTTCTTGCATGGGCACATCAAGTTAAGAATGCAGTTATCAGGCTGCAATAGTGAAAAGCTCAAGTTTATTTTTTAGCATTTTCATTTAATTTGTGGTGCTAATTTGGGAGTTTCTCGATGTTGCAGATAGGTCCTGTTCGTACGAGACTGTTGGCGTTAAAATTCTTGGAGACATATGTTTTCACTTTTCTCACCTGACAAGAATGATTCTGGAAGACCTGTGGTCGCAGGTACTTTTTGTCTCTTTTTTTCCAAAATGAGAGTGTTAACATTCTGCTAGGACGTTTAAGTTGTGTTTCGTCAAGGTTGACTGTGCTTTTATGTTCATTTTTCTCTTATCGTGACATGACGAGCTGACTCAATGTGTATCATTATTTGTAATAGGGAGCAGACACGTATTTAATGTTTCATGGCTAGTTGGAGGCCACCCTGTTCTTGATCCAGCTGTGTACATAGCAGAAGCGAAAAGGATCGTTGGAACTTTATTCGATCTGCTCAAAACAGCTAGTAGTCTTCCAGGATGTCTGACAGTTACCATTGTCAATTGGTGAGCTCACAAACTACAGTTAGTTTATGATCCAAATTATACTGCTAATTAGCGTGGCTTTGTTAATCTTCAAGTATGACAATACACTAGTCATGACACCGTGCCATGTGTGTTTACATTCCTTCATGACTTGATTAGGCTCGCTGACATATTAAATACTGACTCTATTATTTGGTTAAACATATGGCAAAGTTAAGGATTGAGGCTTCCTTTCAATTTAGTTGAATCAAACACTCATTGCATTCTCTTTCTTGTTGGTAAATCATGGTGTCGAGTTGTTGTCTTGGCATGTATGCTTGATCTTTTAGGTTGCATATATAGTTGAACTAGCTTCTCCTGTTCGCGGAGCCCTGACATTTTAAATTCATCCGTGTCTGCCATCTTAATTTCTGTAGGAGAGTCCTTGTTGGATTGGCGTGCAGTTGCAATTTTCATTATTTTAGGATTTGAATTTATTGTGATGATTTCTGTGTAGTCTAACCTGAATTTGTTATGTTCAACTACTTGGACTTGGGCAAATTAAGTAGATCGCTCTGTTTTCAATGATTGATGAAATTAGTTCTGGGGAAAGTGTTTGAGATTTCTACTAGACATTGACCTTGCAAGGGTTTAGACAATTGGTGGATTGCTTGAGAGCTTGCTATAGTCAATAAACGGCATAGGGATCCTCAGACTCTTTTGTAGTATGCATCTGTCTTGATTGTGTATACAAGATTGATCAGCAATTGTCTCAATCCTTTAGAAGATGTAGTTGTATAAGTTGTTCTTTGCTTCCTACACTTATTAGCTCGGTGCTGTTTGTTGGATGGCAACTTTTCCTTTTGAGGCCAGCATTTTCTTTATTCCAATGAGGCATCTCCATAAATGCCAGCCACAAGGGGTAGCTGATAAAATTGTCGGAATTATTGTTTTCACTCTACTGGCTGATGTACTAGGGAGCTTTAGTTTGAAGCATAAAAGGCGATTCTGGGTGATTTGGTTGTGGTTTCCTTTATTTTTTGCAAAGAAGTGATATACTTATAATTTTGATGCGTGCATGGCATTAACTTTTTAGTTTCTACTGCACGGCAACTTTCTGCTCTGCTGATGTCTTTAAATAGCTTCAGATTACAAAGGCCTTAAAATGTTAATTTAGAGATAAAATGAAGTTTGCCTGCTGTTTTACACACTTAATTTGGAGGGATAACTGAGGCTTGGAACAGGTAGTACAACGCCTTCTGCATTTGCCTGATATTATTGCAGTGTGCTGTCGAGCTATCCTTTAAGGAGTTGATGGCTTCAAGTACTGCTGCCTTCGCTGGTTCTGAAACTTGGAGTACCTGAGCTAGACAATGTGATACTGGACTACTTAAGCTGATAGAAACTTTGCAGTTAAAGGAAGCAATTATGCCTTGTAAACTGTCAGCTAGGCCATAAAATATAACATTCTTTCATTTATCTGCTGCATTTGCCTGCAGCTGGTTATGTATATAAATCCTTGATAACAGATTATACACATTTTATACCATAATGATTGAGAGTACTTTATACAGGAATTTCTTCTCTTTCATACTGGGCTCACTTTTTCCCTCTCTGGTTGCCATCAAATCTACAAATCTTTTGTTTAGATTTGTTTGCCTTTCAAAGCCAAGAGAAACATGAAAATGGTCGGTTTATATGAGTCAATTTCCACAGAAACGTCTAAATTGCCATCTGCCTCCTCATTCCTATCGAGTTGTGCTTCTGCATGATATGTATTAAGTGTGTTTTTGGAACATCACGTTCTGTTCAATGTTTAATTTCAGTTACTTTGATAAAATTTGCACCCAGCAGAATTCTGATCTTTGGGCAAAAGTAGTAAGAGAGCTCACTGGTTGATTTTGCCATCTGATAAGGGAGCTAAGGGTGAAGCTGAGGCCGATATCCTTTCTACTTCTATCTTGATCATTTTTTTAATTAAAAAAAAAAATCAAAGTTTTGGTAGTTTAGTTTGAAATCTGACTTTTAATAACCAAACTATGTACCTTTCTGTTTTCTTCAGTTTGTTGGGATAAAAGTCCCATGGGAAATGTAATTTAAAAGCGCATAGTATATTGTCTAAACACGCAATATCTGCAGCTTACCATAGCAAAGTTTATTCCAAGGTTGTGCAAAACACACTTGTGCATGAGATGTTTAGCGGACTGACATACGGAATGCAGTTGTCTTCAATATGCCCTGTAATTATCCATTATTTGCAAAGGCTCATGTGAAAATTCGGCTTTTGCGAAGATTACATGTCTTCCTTCTGCTTATTTTGGTCGTCAACAAAATTCGTAAACTGCTAGAGAAGATGCATATTTTCCCAGTTGGTGTCAAATGTTTATATTTCATTCAAAGGGAGCAACTACGCAGTGTATTTTTTTGGTGTGAGTCGAAATTGGACATGTAGTCAGATGATTTGGTAGAGTTCTGGCAAACTTGTGCTATCGATTTTGTAAATTACTTTTACTTTTTATAAGTATTTTGTAAATTGTTCTCAAAGCAAAACAAAAATGACTTGCTGTAGTTTGAAACCCCTGTTTTGTGCGGGGGTAAATAAATTCTAAGTGCGTGATCTGCATTCTGTTCATGATGTTGATAAAAGAAGTTGAAGGATGTGGTTTGTTAAGTTGCTGTTGCTAAAATCGCAAGATATGGTGTGCATTGTTTCTAAAAGCCTAAGAAACAAATAGGAGTCTTTGCTCCATTATCACGATAACGAAATATTTTTAAAGTTACAGTACCTGGGGTTCTCTTTGAGTATCTGCACTACTTGCTTCACTACTCTAATTGTATTATGGATTCTGAATTGCATATTTGGATTTTTTTTGATACCTTATGGTGATGGTTCATAATTTGTCATTCACAATACTGGTGAAATATTGAGGGAGCTGAATTTGCAGATGCATCCTCCAAAGTCTTATTGGATCAGTAAACGATAATGTTGAACCTTCTTACGTGGGGTTCTGTCTGAAAAGTTAAACTATGACTAGTCAATGTTGTTATAGACTGCTCTTGCAACGTAGGAATTTGATGTCCGGCTCTGTTAGTTTCCTCAGGCATATGCTTCATGGCAGTCCTGAGTTGGTTCTGTGTTTGTCTAATTGGAAGTCAATCTAGCTGAGTCTCTGTCAGATGGAATGGACTATGGAGCCTCCTAAGACACAGTCAGGCATGTCATTAGGAGCTATGAGTTGGCTGGTAGTTATCGTTAATGTAACGGAGATAAAATGGATTTAGTATGCCGCTGGATGCATCTTACCAGTCATTTAAAAAGGGAAGTGTAGAGAATGCGCAACATAACTATGCGCCGGAACATCTCTTTCATTGCATTCATGACTACCCCTGTCCTCTAGGACTTAATGGCTTTGTTCCAATGCTTCTGCAACATCCTCAACATAGGATGGGATCAGGCATGTCTATCGGTTAAGATTCATGATTCTGATGTTCTCGTCACGACTCTTCCATTTCTTCCCCCTTTTGACAATGCGCATTTTTGGGAAGAGTAACCTTTGATAGTGGTTTTCTTACAATATGTTGCACATAATCATATCTATGGTTCTTCTTACTTTAATGAACCATATTTTCAGTTGGCACCTACATCCTTTTTTGCGATGCAGGGGGTTAAATTTGCATCCTGTCCTTTATTGTACTCCTAATGCTTTTGAAATTTTCTCTTTGACAGTCTTGCAGCTATTGCTAGAAAGAGGCCACAGTACTTCAGCACAATCTTCTCAGTATTGCTCGACTTTAATCTCAACTTTCAGACGGCGAAGGGTTTTCATGCTCCCAGCGTTCAATATTCTTTTAGAACTGCTTTTTTGGGATTTCTTAGGTGTACATATCCTCCAATTGTAGAGGTACAGTCCTTTTACTATTTAGCCGTGTTTTAAGAGATATACATTTTGTTCTCTTTACTGTATATTTAATAGTCAAAAACATGATAATGGGATAATGGTTTTTGATTGTGAGACTCAGAATCATTTGTTCATCTATATATGTGGATCTTGCTCTAATTGTACTCTCCTCTCGTATAAGTTACAGTTTTACTTCAAATGGTTTGTTTCTTCAAGCATCTCTGCAAAGTGCTGCTTTGATGTTCAAATGAATGCAGTTTTTCTTTTATCAGTAAAACTTCATGTTCTTGACTATTTATCCTGGGGTTGTCAAGGGTAAATTTTCAGTTAGTAATAGCCGCTCAGCATTTTTCCTGGCCTGTCTGTTGAAACTATAAAATCTATTCAAAGGAACTCTCTTTCAGCCAATTCTGGCTCATGATTCATTCGTTTGGTTTCATTTCGCTTTCAGTCAAGGGAGAGATTACTTAGGGCTCTACGAGCAATGAATGCTGGAGATGCTGCTGAACAAGCCATTAGACAAGTTGATAAGCTCCTAAGAAGTGCTGAGCGAGCTTCTCGTGATTTCCGTATAACTAAGGTTTGATAGACCAATTGATGAATTCCATTATTATTATAGGCTATAAGCTTAATAAACACAATCAGCTTTTTGTTGGATTTCTCTAACAACTTTCCATAACCGTCAGGATGATCACCTAACCATCCAGACGCCCTTTCCTGGGGATATAATGAAGAAAAGGTCTCTCCATCAGGAGGAAGACGATTTTTCCTATAATAATCATGAAATGCATTCTAAGCGAACTCGCTATGGTTTCAATGCCAATCCTGTTTTGCCTGTTCAAACCACTGATTTAATGAATGGTTCTCTCTCTGCGAATGAGGACTCCCCTAATGTTCCAGCATTTGATGGTGACGAGTTGACGCCGGCTGAACAAATGATTGCTATGATTGGTGCTTTGCTGGCTGAAGGGGAAAGAGGTGCTGAGTCACTTGAAATTCTCATTACAAAAATGCATCCTGATATGTTGGCAGATATTGTAATAACGAATATGAAGCACCTGCCCAAAGTCTCTCCACCATTAACAAGGCTTGGGACCTCGCAAGCAACCCCACAGGTTGGATCTCTAAGTCTTCCATCCCAAATTTCTGCACTGCATGGAATTCAAGTTTCCACTGGACAAGTGCCGCATCCTTATGCACCTGCAACAAGTTCTCTGTATTCTGATGCAACTACTGCTGTTAGTAATTCACCAGCAGAGTCTAGGCGTGATCCACGGAGGGTAAGCCCACCTTTTTTCATCTGTGTTGTCTCCCTCTTGTTCTCCGTTTGTTTTCCTTTGTCCATTAGTACGAATGTCTGACTAGCAATATGATCAATCTAATTTGTAATTTATAAAAACCAGTCTGAGCCAGCTGGTTCTCTCAGCAAACTAGCCTGAAGCACAACAATAATATAATTTCTATATTATGGATAGTCATTGTCTGAAGTGGTAAGGAGCGGAGAGGAGAGGCTCAACTCGCTCTTTTAACATGATATGTTCGCCCAAATGGGCTTAGTGCGAGGGCCTGGCCTTACCTGATTCCATGGGCAAGTAGGATGTCTGTTGGGCTAGAATGAACTACACATGGAGTCTCTTACCAGGGAAGAGAAGAAAACGTCCAGTCCTCATCTCTCTGCTTTGGTGTCAGAGGCAAAGATCTTGGGAGTATGGTTGTATGTTGAACTTATCTTTCCTACTATTTTCTTCAGGATCCACGTCGCCATGATCCACGACTAGCATTGCCAGCTGAACTTCCTTCTACACCAAATATGGATGAGTCTGTTGCTACAAAATCAGACTGGGAGAGTTCTAGTGTGAGTAAGCCTCCTCCATCAGCTGTTGCAATCAGTGGTAAAACTCCTATAATGCCGTCCATCCCAAAAATCAAGACTGATGAAGACACGTTTGAATATGCTTCAAATTCCGAAACTATCAAGCAAACTCCTGAAGTCGAGGTTCCTGATGATGCTAAGGATAAAGCCCAAACTATTGAGGTCAAATTTTCATCAGATTCTCCCTTTTCTCCAAGACAAATGGATGAAAATGATTCAGTTGCAGCTAAGGCAGAGGTTATGGAGCCGCATGAGTCTGAGATGACAGATATTGAAGAAATGGAGCAACATTCTCCAGCTGAAAGCCCTTCTGTGTTGGAAGATACGGTACAGGAACTACCTACTGTTCCTCCATATGTTGAACTTATCAGAGAACAGGAAATTAATGTGCAAAAGTTGTCAGTAAGGCGGATAATAGAATCGTACAAGCACCTTACTGGAAAAGAATGTGAAGACATGAGGATATCATTAATTGCTCGGTTGGTTGCTCAGGTATCTCTAACATTTTATAGGAATTTCAGTTTCTTGAGGCTGAACTACTCTGTAGGTGGTTATTGCAACTTCCTATAATGAGTTTGTTGTTGTGAAAGTCTTTTGAGTGGATTGATTTATGTCCTTGGAGTATTTTGCTAAACTTACATGCATGTTTTTAAGTGATGCTTTGATTATGTTAACACACTGATTAGAAAGATTTTATATCAGTAAGAATAATTAAGAAAATTTGGTAATAATAAATTCAGTTGCTTTAAATAAGCTGATAGTTTGTTGTGCATATTCCCTTTACAAAAGTTGTGGCTGCTTTCTTTTCTTCCTTGTACTTTTCTCATTACTTATGGGACTTGTTATCTTCTTCTGCTTGGAATATGGAAAACCAAACTTTTATTTGTTCAAGCAGATTGGTATTAACGTGCTTCTCTGTATTCCTTTAGTCCCGTTTATTCTGGCTTTAGATATTTCTTTAGGTATTCCAAATTATATTGCGGTAGCTGCATAGGTTTTCGTGAATAAACAGGCTGTGGTTCTGTCTTCTTTGAGATGCACTACTTTCTCAATCTCTTCATAATAAGCAGCTAAGACTAAAATGAAATGTGAAGTTTAGGGATAGTAATTTTCAGCGATGATTTGTTAGTAAAATGGCTCTGATGCTCAGTTTTAGGCACTTGATAGTGAGTTC